>NW_017840001.1:0-993 GCF_001891065.2 Hippocampus comes
CCAGCAAAGAGAGAAGCAAGGCATGCAAGCACTCTGACGGATCTTTCGAAGAGATCAGCGACGAGGCCGCAAAGCTTGTGAAAAGACTGGCCGAGACAACGAAAGAAAGTGACGACGACAACTCCGAGGACGAGAGCGGTCTTCTCGATCCATCTGTAATCGAAAGGGACGCGTTCACCGATTTTCACTCCCTGCCCTCTGGAAATGTCGTTTCCATTAGGCGGCGGACCAGCGACGCTGTTGAGACACACGTGCAGCAAATCTCCGGCAATTCATTTCCAAGTCACGGTATGCCACCTGTTGAAGCCGTCCTTTCTCAGCCTGTGCCTTTCACACAGCTACTGAACAGCAATGTCAAGTAAAGTACAAATACAGTTTTGCTGTACTGAAGATCATTTTTAGTATCTGTACTTTATGTGAGTATTTGACTTTTATGATGACTTTTTACTGTTCCTCATAAGATTTGAAAACAGATGTCGCTACTCGATACTCCTTACTTTTTCAAAAAAGGCCTGTTACTTTTTTCAACCTCTGTGGGTGACGACCCAAAGTTATCAAGATGTGGCAAAACTCAGCCAAGAACTGAATCTGTTCCGCTACTTAACGTGTGCCTGTGGTGGTCAGGAGAAAAAATATGTACGGTTTATCAAGAAAAACTGGTTCCAAATGCGTTTTTGATTACACTGGTTGGATTATAATGGCTCACGGAAACTATTTTGTCGAGTTGCCATGACAGCTAATGTGTGCAGCCATCCTTGCCTGCAGAGGGCGGAGCCGTGACGTAGCGCCTTTGAAAGCCGTCAAATTTGAGTCATTGGCGCAATTTTCCAGAGTCAATTCTGACGCAAGGTCCGTCAATCCATCACTGACGATCAAGGCCGGTGCTGCAGCGCATCATAAATAATCAGCCACCGCATGCTAAGGCCTGTCTTTGATGGAGCTCACGTTGTGTCATTTCTCTTTAAATAAATACATAAATAATCGAGTCTGGAT
>NW_017840002.1:0-993 GCF_001891065.2 Hippocampus comes
CCCGGTACCTCTGCACTGTGAAGTCGACGCAATAACCACTCGCCCACCGGGCCGCCCGTTCTAATTTTGATGGATTAAAAATAAAAGTAAAGAGCCCCTTTTTCAAAGCATCCAGTTGGGATGGAGAATCACTGTAATTTGTTTCCTCCATTGTTAGTCATGATTAGGAATGGCTTGCCGCCACGCAGAGCATTATTTACGACCACACAAGATCGAGTCCGCAGCCAAACACCGGCGAAGGTTCTTTTCAAAATAAATTGACTTTTTTTTTTTGTGTTTTTTTTAAAAGTCTTTGACAGCCATTGATCGGCCACGACGGAGACATTCCAGGTCTGTTTATTGGGCTTTCGGACAAATTATCCTTCGAAGGAAACGACGGTCGCGGCTCTCCCGGAGGGGCGAATGGTGGAAGTGAGTTGGATGTGAAATGAGTGCCTTCACGCCTCGCCGGGCGAGTCATAAGGGGAACGCGGCAACAGATCATTTGGAGGCATTGATCCGGCCGCCGGGAGCCGGGCTCAATCCTCTCGGCTCTCCCAATCAAACGCCATTAAACGTACTTGAGGGGAAATCTGCTAGGAAGGAGAAGCGAGCGGGACAATAGAAGCAGAAGAGAGGATGAGAGCGGCGGGATAATGAGATTGGGTGCAATGCGAGAAGGGAGCAGATGGGATAAAGGTGGCGAGTGCGCACGGGTGTCCGTTTTCCCCAACCCGTTCATTTCAATTTGCGTTCGTGTCCGTTGCGCCTGTTGATCGTGACGTGTGCGAGTACGCGGCCACTTAACCGCACGGTGCAGTGGAGTCTGGCATGAGGACGCATTAGCGGCAGTCTCACTTTCAGGTGATTTGTAATAAAATACGACCATTTTGGATGCGAGACCACTAAGAATAAGAATGAAAGAACCACCGAAAAGCGCTTCATACGGTGGAATAATAATAAGAAGAATTGTAGCCTTCCCCCGCCAAAAGCAGATTTAAAAAGCCAGAATAA
>NW_017840003.1:0-993 GCF_001891065.2 Hippocampus comes
CGGCGCACCCCTCGCTCTTTAAAATGGCCTCTTTTGTTACACTTTGTGTGTTTGCGCTCGTGTGTCCCCAGTAGGATTTAATAGTCCTCATGTGTGTAATTCTCAGTAAAAGTGGGCGTGTCCTCAGTCATCCCTCGGTCGATGTTTTGCTGTGTGCGGCGAGCCAAATCTTCGTTTTCCACACGGAGGGACGTGGTCGGATGTCGCGCAACTCGTTTTCGTGCGGGGCCAACAGTCGGCCGCAAGTTGATCCGCGATTTGGAATTCGAACGCGAACTGACGGATCCGGGACGTATGCCGACAGGCTTCCCGTCGCTGTCGCTTGCCGATCAGATGAGTCTCCTGCAGAGCGGCTGGATGGAGATCCTGATCCTGCGCGTGGTCTTCCGCTCGCTGGCGCTGGACGAAAGGCTGGCGTACGCCGAGGACTATGTGATGGACCACGACCAGTCCAAGATGGCCGGCCTGCTGGACCTCAACAACGCCATCTTGCAGCTGGTCAAGAAGTACAAAAGTGTCAGTCTGGACAGGGAAGAGTTCGTGCTCCTCAAAGCCATCGCGCTCGTCAACTCAGGTAATCCGACGGGAACTTTGCATTCGGGGCAAGAAGGGGATGTGCCCCATGATCGCTTGGATCATTCTGATGACCATTGACGTGATTTATGAGTTGTTTTCTGTCGATGATGGGGCACACCATTTTGTGCCCCACTGGAGACTCAGCTGTGTACCTCGCACTAAAATGAAAGCGTCACGTCAACCACAGTAAGCCCGTAAAACGACAAATTTCAACATCATTATATTTTGTTGGATTGCAACAAAATATGTTTGAAAAATAATTACAGGATGCAGTGCAGTGAGATTTTAGGGGCACTCCTCACTTTGCCCCACCATTAGCTAAAATGTTGGGGGGTGGGGGGGGGATTACCTTCCATCATTGTCTCTTTTAGCATTTTACTGTAAATACCGTCACATGTTGTTTGTACCAAACATCTT
>NW_017840004.1:0-993 GCF_001891065.2 Hippocampus comes
CATCTTATGAGGAATTGTTCTTGTTCTTACACAGAAACGCCTTCATTGTGTACCGTCGTTATGCATGTCGCGACATTGGCAAAGTCTTCACAAAAAGACATGAAAATTTGCCAATTTGCAACCAAGTTACGTAGTTTTACGTAAAATGCGTAGGATTCCAGGACAGCATGGTCACGTGACTTCAGGTTTCGGTGTTTCGTAGCAACCACGCAAGTGTTATCTTGGAGAAGCACGGGAGCGAACTGCAACAGTTTGCGCTGTTTCACTCCACGGATTCAGATTTATTTGTGGAGGCAGAGAAGTAGTATGTGGCTGAGCACTATTAAAGTCTTGTTTGTCTCCATGAACCAACGCCATCGCCAATCTGCTGACGTGAGGAGTATCCTTTTACTGAGGCAGCGTGCTAACCACAGCTAGCTTCTTCAGTCACTTCAGGGCTGGACTAAAACACCGTTCACATTCTAACGGTAATGTAAGAAACCAATTAATAATACGTCTACTTGTATGCATGTTCGTTAAATGCAGAAAAGTTTATTCTTACCAGACGTGGATATACTGTGTAAGTTATTCGCCCTTTTACGTTTTCTTCCACTCTACGATTGTTAAATTTAACGATGGAATTTAATGAATGTTGGTGTGAACGATCAAATCATCAATTGTTACGAACGAAAACGGACAAACAATGTTATGTTAATGTCCCAATGTCCTCAGCCTGCCTCCTCCACGCTCGTGACGGTCAAATCCACCAATGTAGAACGCAGTTGCAACCAGGTTGCACTCCACCTTTAGTCCAAAGTTAGCTGGAATCTGCTCCAGCTCCCCTGTGACCTTAATGAGGACATGCACTTACATGATGGATGAAGGATAGAATATTACTATTTGACATTCCGTGCTGTATAAAGCCACTTTGAATTGCAACTACATTAATACATTGTATTGAAAACACTGATGATTATTTTTGCAAAGGCACCTTTGTATTCCATTTTATTAGAA
>NW_017840005.1:0-993 GCF_001891065.2 Hippocampus comes
CAAATGGCGTCTGCTTCTGTGTTGCGTCATCATTTTGTCACTTGTGGCACGTGCGGTCAGCTCTCAACGTGAATTCAGAAGGACTGTTTGACTTCACAAAGTCAGTAAGCTATTTATATCAGCCGTGTGATTTTTTTTGCTGGTGAACGTCAGTGCACCTGCAGCGTCGGCACATTAGGGCCTTCGACGTCAACTTCATCTTCACGCACGTAGAAGCGGTCGCCTGTGAGCCAAATATGAGTGCCACGTTTATTTTTGAATGACCTTCATGTCGCACGCGGCATCAGTGTCCTGCTTTTTACACTACCACTGAGTCCTACATGGAATGTTTATGTGTTCATTGTGGCATTTTTACATCACAAGTAATGATCCAGAAAACAAATGTATCGTACTTACAGAATGTTTAGCACTCAATCTACGTCTAACGTGTATTTGCACTCGCATGTTCATCGCGCCACTTGACGGCAAACCTAAACGCCGCTCAAGTGACATAAATGCCAAGATTTGCTCTCACTTTCAAGTTGAACCCATTAACGTTAGCGAGGCGAGTGATGCAAGCGCGTCCGCTGCCTTGCAATCCAAAGTGGTTGCAAAACAAGCCCGGCGACATCCGTTTAATAAGCGCCAATGTAAACACGACATATAAAATCCAATTTGAACGTGTTGATGGGTGGCACTTGTCCAGTATTTGCGTGTCACGCATCATCGGAGCCACCTGATGCCTGTCGCTCATTTATTTGATTTGATATGTGACGTTGGCAGAGGTCTGCACGCTCAAATGAGCGCCAGCTCGGCCTCTGATTAGCCAAGACATTGTTGTCCACTTCCTGCTTTCTCGCTGTACTTTCTGTCTTCTCTCCCGCGAAGCATCATCCACACACGCGTGCGCACGCTTGTCAGAGATTATTAAAGTTCTGCTTGGTTTGCGTCATGCTGGCTGCGGCCATTGTTCCTCAATGCGAGCGATTCGGCGGGCGCCTGTGAAGGAAATGA
>NW_017840006.1:0-994 GCF_001891065.2 Hippocampus comes
AAAAAAAAACCAGACAACACCTAAGAATTTGACCTGGAGAAATACGTTTTTCCATGAGGTTCATGCCAGGATGTCAATATGCCATATTATTGAGTAAACGACATTTTGTTATGCTCCATGACACTTCTATTCATTTCGACGGACTTGAGAGAGAACGGCGAACGGACAGAACATGCACCAGCATGACGCGTGAATGAACATCCGTTTAAATGCGTGTTTCCTTGAACTCCACGATGAGTGACGACATGTGCCCTGTGGCCGAACAACATGGCTATTCATTATCTTTTCCTGTTCAATAAACACTGTTATCATGTCAAAACACATTCTGTTTTCAAGCCCCTTTAGTCTCAAACCCATGACATCACAGCGACCTTCTTTAAATTAATCTTTTGGCTGTGAAATCACCAAAATTTGGTCTAACCCGCCTCTGTGCAGATTTATAACATATCTCACACAAGACTTGTATGCACCAGTCACAAAATACAGATTTGATTTTATTTTTTTGATGGTGGCAGTTCGGAAAAAAAATTAATCCAAATGAATGGGAAATGGGATTTTGAATGTCAACTTTGGGTGTGGCTGCAGGAGGACCAGAGGTTACCTGTAACCGGCTGAGTTGGAAGAGGTATCTTTTGTGGTTTCTCCTCTTTGCCCCCTGTCGTTCCCTTTTTGTCCTTCATTTCCACCTTGGAGCGTTCCCGCTCTTTTTCTTTCTTCCTCTTCTTCTTTTCTTTGGTAGACTTATCCTGGGAGCTTGGCACGGGTGGAGTGGAGGGTTCCATAGTTGGTGGCTCTGGCAGAGGGAGGTAATGGCAATTGTCGTATTGTTAATGATCAACATCTTCAGAAGTCTCCTGCAAAGCTCTCAACTTTTCGGCTGGTCATTCACACCCAAATACTGTTTTTGAATCTCTCAACTGAGGAAATTGTTTGCTCACACTGTATCATCTGATTGAGAGCCACAACGCATCGAATGTTCATATCAGTACTCAAG
>NW_017840007.1:0-994 GCF_001891065.2 Hippocampus comes
CACAGGAAGTGGTTGATGGAAGTAAAATGCGGTGTGTACTAACAGTCTGCATTCTTCATGGTTTGTCTCTTTTGTGACGGTTTGGAGATCACTTTGATCAGGCGGCTGTGGAAGGAGCCCACTTCCTGTTTGATGGAGCCCACTTCCTGTCTAACGGAGCCCACTTCCAGGAAAAGCCTCAGTAGGAGACGGAAGTGTTTCCTTTTATCCTGGTCCGAGATGAACAAAGACTTGGAACACGCCAACATCCCAGTCTGGAAAAGTCACGTGAAACAAACAGCAACACTGTCAATTAGCATAACAGTTCTAACTATGCTAACAATGCTCTTGTCACCATTCGCTAACATCGATGAAACACGTAACATAGTTGACATTGCTGGTAATTGGACGTATATGCGACGTAGCTTGAAGTGGCTAACGTTGCTAACGGTGTATGCCGTTATTAGCGCGTGACGTGAACACTGTCAGGGCAGCGAGAACCCAAAAGAGGAGGCAAGCAGCGGCCATCAGGGCAAGTGTGTGGGGAGTAAGTGTGACACAATTAATAGATGGACTGACATGGACAGAATGGTCAAGATGAGCACATGATCAGAGATGAGTGACACATGAATGGAGGTGAACATGAGTGGATGTAAAGAACATACGACTTGACATAATTCACACACGAATGAACATAAAGCGTTTGACCATGTTGGGGAGCGTTTCAAAGTTGAGCTTGTGGGCATCGCTGTGGGTCAGCGCGGCAGTGTCCACGCACATGTAGCCACGTACGCCGCCGCCAGCGCACGCGCCCGCTGGACACAACACAGGAAGTCAGACAGGAAGTGAGACGCGGCGAGGACAGGGTGGCCGTCCCCTCGGAGAAACAAAGGCATTCACCTTGGAGGAGGTCCTGTATCAGTCTCCAAATATTGCCGCCGATGTAAACACACGGAGGAGGACAGAAGAACCTGAAGACGCAACAACGGTGGGATGAAAACGCACACGAATGGAC
>NW_017840008.1:0-995 GCF_001891065.2 Hippocampus comes
GGGGGGGGGGGGGCTGGGTCACGATGGGGACAACCCCATTTGAGTCAAAAAGGGGCAGCTATCTGCATTTATGATCATCCCTAACATCAAGACATCAAGTGTGATGACCGTACACACTGAAAATGTCAAAAGGGACGAGGCTAAATAAGACTTTCACTTCACTCGCACTCATTTTTGGTTCACATAGTGCATCGCTTAGCAACAGTGGGTTGCTAGGATTGCACAGCCTTGCCAGAAATACGACCACTAATTCCCGAGCCTGTACCTCTGTTGTAAATCTCAGACGTGACGTGGCAGACAACGCCGGGCTTTTCACGCAGGACCGCCGGAGTTCTGTTGTTATTTCTCCACGTTTGGACAAACATGAAACGACACGTGACTAGTGAGACATTAGGACGGAGAGGATCATTTGACCCGCTCTACACTGTCCGAGCGTCCATTAATTTAAAGAGATGCGGTGCGCTGCTGTCAAGAGTCCGAGTCAAGTTCAAAGCGTAAACGTACACGATTCCGAGTTTAATGGGCCATTTAAGTTTTATGCTATTTTAGGGCTGTCAAACATCCGCAACGTTGACTTTAAGTTGCCCCAACAAGTGTGGCTGTCGAATTGTAACATTTAAGGAAGGTAGACCTTCGTCTGATGCTAGCTTGGCGTAGCCAAATTAGCACACACTGGTGCCTTATTTTAATCCGTATCAGAATATAGAATACACGTACTCACTTTTATGTCTGCCGCCTCCCCACGACTGCTTGGCGATGCTGGGGCTTCGTATTATCGCCCTTCCAGCGGATTTCAAAGCGTCCATATCGCGATATAAAAGCGGGGCAAAACCCCCGTCAAACCGGACACTGTATGAGGAAACAACCCCGCCTGTTTGCAAACAGCAGTTCTTCTGAACTTTTCTCATCTGTTTCCGTGCTTTCGGCACGGTTATTCAAGCCACAGAGTGGCTCAACATGCTCTGCCCCCTGGGCGGTGTCACATTATGCAAATT
>NW_017840009.1:0-995 GCF_001891065.2 Hippocampus comes
TGTCGCAAAATGTGATTTCTAATTATGATTTGTTTCTAGGTGTCGGACAGTGGCCATAATTTGCAATACGGCGATAAAAACCATGAAAATGAAGGTAAGGCATTGAGTCCTATGGTTTGTTGTACTCAACGTCCTTCCCAAGCTGATAGAAGGTGTCTTTACTCTCCTTTCAATGCGAATGAACAGAAGAAGAATTTCCGAGGTACACAACCAAAGAACTGAGGGCTCACTTTGAAAGAACCATCGAGGAAGCAGCGCCGCACAAACCAATGAAGGTAGAATCAGTTGCATTTCATACTTACTTACAAACAGATTTCGCTTGACCGTCCAGCAGAATAATAACGGTCGAATTTGATAACGTTCCAAAAAAAAAACTTTAAAGATTTTTGTCATTCAGTTCATGCTTTAACTGAAGGCATAATTAATGACAAGGAATAATTGTCGGCGACTTTTCAAGTAACCTATCTACAAATGTCACTTTTGCTCTCGAAATAAGACTGGACGTGACAGCAATCGGTCAAAGGGGTCCTCCCATGTGACCCAGACCAACACAGTGACTAATGAGGTGCACCAAGAGTCAGGAGTCAAAGCGGCGGACGACACACCCGACGCCGAGATAGACGACGAGGACTTTCCGCCGCCGCCGCCGCCAGCCATTGACGACTTTGATTACCTTCCGCCGCCACCGCCGGATTTACTCCAAATTTCGCCGGGGACTGAAAATATTCCTGTCACTCAATACTCGTCTGAGGATCCGCAAGGATCAGTGAACTCGGCCAAACACCTTCTCAGCAAAGAGGCTTACATCAAACAGAGGAGCATGTCTGAGCTGAAACGTCTGTACAAGCACATACATCCCGGCGTGAGGAAAAATATTGAAGAGGAGTTCTACAATGAATACAACGGGACGGTAAACAACCAGCATGTCAGTCAGGCGTACGTGTACAAGGACGAAGCGGACGAGGAATACGAATGGGAAGAGATTCTACCGGGAG
>NW_017840010.1:0-995 GCF_001891065.2 Hippocampus comes
TTTTTGTCTTTCTGTTATCATGAAACAACATTCGATTCTATACAGTATTTCAACAAAATGAATGATCAGCTTTCCACTTGCAAAGATATTTTAAACTCAAATAAATGAAATTAGGTGACTCGGATGAATGAGAAAATGTACAGGCAATGTTTTAATATGTATAAAAAATAGTCTACATTCTTTTCAACTGTGCAGCTCAGATTTTTACCACACTTATAGGGGGATCCAGATAATGATGTATAGGAAATAGACGAATGAGGTGAACATCAGTAATTTCACAAATAAGATATGAGCCATGAGCGAAAGGATCACATCTCATGAGGTATATACAGTACCTGCAAATCGGTGCTTTTAGCAGAGGTCAACTTGGACTCTTTACTGCTTAAAGTACTTTCCTTCTCTTTCCCAAAGTTATCATCTTCCGTAAACGTGGCGGTGGGGCCACATGTACCTTCCTGTTGAGAAGAATGAGGTCAAAAAATATTGAGCATGTCGTCAAAAAGTATCAAGGGCCCTATTTTCGTGCCTAGCGGAAGTCTAGCGAAACGCCGATACAGGTTATGAACAGAAGGAGGGTGTGTTCCAACTACAGAGGGCGCCAAGGATGGGTAAAATAAATCGTCCTCGGTCTGCTAGAATGTCCAGCATGGTGCAGCATGGTTTGCCAAATTCCCAAACATACTAAAGGAGGCTTGCATTTGACGAAAATCAAGATCTGCCAGTTTTTACGAGTGAGATGTAGATTGGCTTCTCTCTCAATTCCTCTTTCTTTCTCTCTCGCGCTTTCTCTCTCCCACTTTCCGAATCACTGTCGATGAGCTTCTTGACGTTTTGATGGTTTATAAAAATAAATAAGTAACAGACTGTAAATGGATTGCTTCTTTTTCTTCAAAGTTAAATTTCAGTGAGGTGTTTTGTACCTTCAGGTGTATGTCCCAGAGCGAAGACATATAGACAGGATCCTCCTGCACAGCCAGCAGTCTCAGGGTCTTCCC
>NW_017840011.1:0-995 GCF_001891065.2 Hippocampus comes
ACCAAATTGAACGCTACATCCAAGCCCGACCAGAGTACCCCGCCTTGGTCCTACAGGCATGGAGGTTCTTGTTGGCTAAAGACCATGACAGCAAGGTCCGAGGTTAGTGTGCATTATTCTTCCAGTGGCAGCTCATGAAAACAAAATATACTAAACCTTGGTTTAGTAATGACATGCATTGAGGCCCAACACATCTGGATGTGTTCCAGAGAGCCTCCAGTCTGAGGGCACTGAAGATCCAGACCACCTTCTTCCCAATGGTTCTGTGAGGAACATTCTAGCACTCCCCTACCTTGGCCCTCTGCCTCCCTGTCCTCACATCCCACCCCAAGACAAGAGCCGAGTGTTCGCCATTGTCCTATACGCAGAATTCCTGAAGGAGCTGGCCGCTATTGCCCTGGAGCATAGCATCACATCGGACTGGACCACAGAGGAGTAGAGGAGGCAGGCCTCATCCCAAAAACGACACTTTAAAGAGTGATTTTATGTATTCATTTGACCTGAAATCCCTTGAATTTTTGTACTGTGCAGAACAATGTGAAAATGATTCTATTAATGTTGACTATAAGTGCTGACCGTTCTTTTCATTGTGTTTTTGTGAATTGAATGTTTTCCCATGGATCATCCAATTAAAACAGCGATGTTGAAAATTGAAAAGAGATGGACACTCTGGTCTTTGTGGGGACAGTTGGGAAGGTGTTTTTGTCCTGCTTGGATTCAGTTAGGTGAGGTGCTGAAGCTAAGAAGACCTCTGTTGTGAATTGGCACCAAACCGAAAAGGACTACCATGAGGCATGGCACCTAAGATTTCCAGAGCCCTCCTCCCCCAAAAATGAAAACAAAATCAAGCTAGTTCATTAAGATTTGAAAATGTATCTGTCCATCATGATCGTTTTGAGTGTTCCGCTCTCTCTTCTCATGCAATGGACTATTCCATCTTCTTGAAGCACATGTGAAGCCTTATTATAGGAAGAGCATAGCAAAAAAAAAAAAAA
>NW_017840012.1:0-995 GCF_001891065.2 Hippocampus comes
GACTGAACAGAGGCTAATGGAGTTATTTTGATGACTTTTCTATGATGGTTGAGAAGTATAAACAGACATGTTGTGAAGCACTTCAATCGGCACGGAAATCAATTTACAAAGTGAAAAACTAAAAGGCGAAGGTGAATAGATCCGTGAGCTGCAGGAGTGGGAGAAACCATTTTGCCCGTTTGTAGAAAACCGCTTTTTCAGATAGCCTGTTTTTATCCGTACTGTGTTAAAGATTTGGATTTTTCCAATCGCGTGCATATGATAAATACTAAAGTCAATGTCTGATGACAGCCAACCAATAAACTTTTAAAGCAAAGTTTTCTTTCTCTTCTGGTCACGGTCGCAGTCCATGAATGTAATTGTAAAAATTGCTCTGATGAACCGATAACTAAGCCCTTCAAGTTCCTTTGAGCGCGTAAGATGTTTTCCACCAAATTCACAATGTCCTCAAAGCATGGCATTGAATTCAAAGTTTCATGGATAATTCAGCCACCTGACTTTGACCTTCTTGGGTCAATGGGACTCACATCAATGGAAATATACTTAAGTATCAGTCATGCTCAGAACATTACATCCATAACCCAAGGCAGTCGATACTTGAACAGAATCTCGTAAAGTTCCAAAAATGTTTCAAAATCCACCACGATGTCCAAAAATGTTTTTTTTTCCAACAAAATTGTCACGAGAATATCCGCCCCAAGTGAAAAAACGGTCGTCAGATCTCTTTTTTTTCCAATGACCGTTGTTCCCTATAATAATGAGACAATTGCGCACTTCGTTTTTAAGGTTCTGCTCATCAAATCATCTCCGAGCCATCTGTTAGTTGGGAAGCGATACAAACAAAACACAGAAGGCCTTGTGGGTCATTTTATAATCGCAAGTTGGATTCTCTTCTGTGTAACCGTACAAACTAAATGGCCAGTGAATATTTCATGGGCTGCAATTAAAAAGAAAAGCAACAAAAAGCTTTTTCTGCCATACCAAACCCCCCCCCC
>NW_017840013.1:0-995 GCF_001891065.2 Hippocampus comes
TTTTTTTTTTTTTAACTATTTTTGATCTGAGAAATGTACTTTTGTTGTTGGGTCACATTGGAAGTCTTCCACTTGACCTTAGAAATCACAAATGGTACACTCCAGTCAGCCATGAACCAGGAAGTAGCCTGCTAGCTAACATTCGGACAGACAAATTAACAAAGACGGTACTCCTACGACATACTCAGGAAAGATTTTACCGAAGAATAAAAGTTCAATTTACTGTTGCCAACGATTCTTCCCCTCAGGGTTCCTTTTGTGATGGGTAAAAACAATGATGCAAACTTTTGTACATAACCCACATTCTCTGATGTCACCAAAACAAGCATTCTTTCACTAACCGACGGGAGAAAACACCATCAACAACTCACCACGGTGACGGCATCGTTAAAGAGACACTCTCCGAACACCACAATGTAGAGCTGCTCGTTGACCGACACGTCTTCGAAGACGCTCAGCACGGCCACGGGATCCACGGCTGAAATGATGGCAGCAAACAGCAGGTTCTCCTGTAGGTTGATGTCCTGCACGCCGAACGCCTCGATCTGGCATATGGCGAAAAGCGACATGCCAATACCGATGCTGTTCCACAGGGTGCCGACCACTGCAAACCACAGCACCTACGCGCACACAGAAATATTAACCTCGGTGGAACTGTGAGACCTTCAGGGGTATTTCTGTTCAGACGCGCACCGTGCCGATGTTTTCGAAGAAAGGCCTGGTGGGCATAAAGTAGCCCGAGTCGAGGACGATGGGCGGCAACATGTAGAGGAAAAAGACATTGCTGGACAGCACGGCGGGGGGTTCCTCGTTAACTGAGTGCATGATGGCGCCAACGATGAGGCCGACGCTGATCAGCAGGCAGGACTCGGGTACCCAAACAGTGATCTTATTGTACACGTGGAAGCCTGAGAGAAGAGAGAAATGGTCTAAAATCCTGTTTCCATGCCAGCATTGTATTCAAGAAATCAAGGCTGTCCGGAGAAGTGGTGATT
>NW_017840014.1:0-996 GCF_001891065.2 Hippocampus comes
AAAAAAAAAACCTCGGTCGATATTCTTCAGGCGTGCTACATAATAAGACGAGTACGAGTTTTCAGTGTGTGGTGCTTGGATGTAGCCTTTCAGGATTTAAGGTTTATTTGCTTGCCGAGTGCGCAGTCCTTCAAACTAACGTCTCAACTCGAATCCGACACAGATTGATGGTGGTCGCGCAAACACGTCTGATGCCGAGCGAGCAGGCCAATGTTGAAGGCGGTGACCTGAAGCAGAGGTTCCGTCGGAGGCTGTCCCAGTCTGAGGTCCCTCTGCCTGCCAGAGCCACATTTTAATCACAAGCATAATTTGAATCTACACTAATGAATACAAATGACTCCCAAGACTCCACAAGACGAGAGTGATAGATCATTATTGCCGCTAACATTCACATATCTGACACCTCTTTTCAATTAGCGGCCCCTGTGGAGCTGATCACCGAGGCCCCCCGCTCAAATGAAGACAAACGACGGCCCTCGCCATGCGGTGGATCTTCCCTCGCTTCTTTAATAGCTTTCTAATTTAGGAACATCTTTGACACGACGTGATTTGGCATTAGGGTTTTTTTTTTCCCCTCCGTTCTGAGAAGTTGATGTGAAAGTCACATAATAGAAAGCAGGTGTTAATCAACCTTACTCGGATGTGACACGCAATTCAAGAGGGAGTTTGACAAAGAGAAGATCGTCCTTGCCACTCACTGACACGGAGCATTCACTTCGCGAAGACGCTTTCGTATCCATTTAGTCATAAATCCTTTTTTTTCATTAGCCCTCAGATTGGCTTTTAAAGTTCTGTGGAACTTACTTACAGGGACAGAGTACACCAGTAGAATGTACACAATGTACACAAGTAGATATACAGATTGAGCAAGATAGCATGACTTGATTTAGGAATTGCTCAGTTCGGTGTGTTTGTGATTTTGGTAGACGCGCTACGCCTCACCGGGCGTTCGTGCCTCACCCCCTGGCGCATCTGCAAATTTTGGTAAAATAAAGA
>NW_017840015.1:0-996 GCF_001891065.2 Hippocampus comes
AAAAAAAAAAAAAACAAGACTTATTTTTAGCGCAAAATGAATTCTGGAGTTAAAATAACAGGTCCTCATTGATGAATTAAAGATGGCAGGCAAGCCTATGTCTATGTCTAACCAATTTGTCGCTGTTTCAAGTGTAGGAGACTTTATAAAAGATGTATATTTTTCTCCCGTTCCTGCATTCTGTCTGACTTTATTGTGTGTCGTAAAACCCAGTTCAAGTAATCAATTATTGAGTATGCACCGACTTAAGTGGCGGTAACGGTTCCGTTGCATGAAGTCCTGCAACATCTTTGCATGCTGGCCATGGCGAAATCTGTCTACATTTTTAATGCATTTCAAGAGCCTTGATTCAGTGGCTTAAAAATACATCGCTTTGAAGGTCAAAGCACCGTATGACTACAATGAAACATGGCCTCTCTTCACCCAACGATGAGAAGCTTTATTTCTTGTACTAATTCCTGATGGTTTGAATTTATCCCTGTAGGTGGTATAAGGGAAAAAAAACATGTTTCTGTACATCATGAACTAAAGCAAAAGGCTATGCAAGATAATGTCTATGCCTTTAAAGGTGGAATACTTTCACCGGGAAAAGCTTTTTACTTCACATCTCCAATCATCTGGCAACTGTTTGATTTGCAGAAAGTGTCGTTTGGGAATCACCGAGTTGTTCAGAAATAGAGAATATGCGAGTTGGCTCAGAGAGTATTTTTAAGGCGCATGAATGGTTTGGATAATGGATTAAATTGTGTCCCTTGTAAAAGACAAGAAAAAACACAAAACGTGCCTCTCCACTAACACATGACTGGATTCAGGGACATACATAAGAGAACAGTGACAGATGGGACAATTAAGGGCCCATTTGTAAACAAGCGCTTCCAAAATAATAATTAGACATGTTCAGAAAAAAACGTGCACTGAGAAATGTGTTTAGGCTGAACAGATGAATGTCGGAAAGCAGAAGATGTTCAGAACTAAAGAAGGAGATCAAATGAGAAC
>NW_017840016.1:0-996 GCF_001891065.2 Hippocampus comes
TTTTTTTCAGTAAAAACACCTCGTAAAGGAAATGTGACCAAAAAATAAATTAAAACATTCCTGCCTTGATGTCAAGTTAACTGATCGGCTAGTGGTGAGCAATGCAAATCCTTTCTTGTTAGCCACAGGTGCTTCTACTGAACCAGTAGAAGCACCTGTGGCTCGTGAGGGGAAAATGAAGCATCAAATTTGCTTCATGAACCACTTGTACCTTTTTGACTCCTCTAGATGGGACTGTTGGTTTAAAGAAAGGAGTTTAAGAAACGGCAAGTCAGTATACTTTCAGCCCAACATTACATCTGAGCAAATTTGCTCTATAATTTGGAACAATATGTCCTATTGTGCAGTGAAGCAAAGAAGGAGACAAAAACTGCTACAGTGTTGAGAACGTCAGGGAGAGGTGCATGGTTTAATCAGCAACTGGACCGACAAAACAAAAAGAACAATTGTCAGGCTGCAATATGAAAACCTGTGACGGCTTTACAATGCTCCAACAGCACAGAGTCCCCATCTAGGACTAATAGGGAAACTTTTCTGTCCAGGGAGCAGCTCTCAAAACCAATCAATAATAAAGACACGTGCCATTTGTTCCCACTCCAAACGCCGCTTCAAACATGGTACATTAAAATAAGATGCACAAAGCAATGTCCTCATCAGTGAGAGCCACTTAGTTCTTCAAGTGTTGACACGCACTCACATGCATTTATTAATGAACACAGATTTTCTCTGACTCACCATCGAAAGCAATCTGGCCACTTCCCTCACTTCCTGTTTTTCCTCTCTCTGGTCTGTACGCGCTTCTTCGTCTCAATCAAACAAATTGACTGGCATTTAAAATTGGATCCGAGATGGACGACACAGCTTGTGACACTGAGTTCCGCCACCTCTTGCACAACACAGATGACAGCTGAGCTTCTCCAGTGTGAAATGGTGCGAGAAGGAGATCAAACCAGGTGACGTTTGGCCACACGCTGACAATGGAAGGAAGCTAAAAAC
>NW_017840017.1:0-997 GCF_001891065.2 Hippocampus comes
AAAAAAAAAAAAAAAAAGACAATTGTCATCGTGAAGTGCTATCAGATTACTCTTCTTTACTGTATGGACCACAAAAAAATATCAGAATGATTGCCATTCACCTCCAAGGTAATTATCACAATCATCAATTTTGTCGTATGTGACGAAGATGCTCAAAGGCCAACTCTCAAAGTCTTCGCACCTTTACTGCTAAACGAGACTTTTCCAGTTTGTAGAAATCAAAAGACAGTCACGTCATTAAGAGCAAAAACAGTGCATCTTTACGGGAAACCGCGGAACACCCGCCGATGCGTTGCGGAATCAGAAGTAAGGCGGCGCCACAGCATATTCAGTGTGTGAACTAATCGGATGAAAAACGCTGCCTGTGTGTGGAGGCGTATGCTTGAGGGTGTGGCTTTGAGAATTCGGAAATAATAAACGGATGAGAGGACTTCGGAAATGTTTCTCAGCTGGTTTCCTAAAATGCTTGTAAAATAAATAGTTGAGAGTCGAAATGTGGAAAGAGAAGTCAATCTTAAAACCAAAATCTGGAAAATCTTTGTAATGGTTTTCATTGTTGATTAAAAAAAACAACAACAAATCCAAATTTTGATTAGCAATGAAATTTCATACAGACGCCATTTTGGGCCGAAGGTGAGAGAGAGCGTACTTGAGCTTGCTTTTACTTCCAAACACATTGCAGTTTTTATCAATAATTTTATGAAGTCATTTCACGCTTATTTTATATTTAATGAATACACATGAGCAGAATGCATGCCATTGACAAAATTATTGAGAGAGTCGAGGAGGCGTTTGAACGATTTTGTACTTTCAGCTTTGTTGGAACAATTTCCTGACAGCCATTTTCTGTTTCTGGATGACTCGGAAGCAAGACGGAAAGGCCCTTTAAGGCAATGATTAAGTCATCTCAGTGTGGAAGAAACTGAATGGTCAACCAAGCCCTGACCAAAAAAACCCAAGGCCACATGTGTCAAACCCAAGGCCCGGGGGCCAGATC
>NW_017840018.1:0-996 GCF_001891065.2 Hippocampus comes
AGTTGAGCAAGCAGGTGTAACAAATGGGGATAATAGGACATAGGCAATAGGCACTGATGGGTGCCCGTTTTGCTGACAATTGACAGGAATTTTTAAAAAATGACGGACTAAGCACTGACTGAAGTGGGACATGCAGTGTAAATACAGCCTTGGTCCTCAGTTTATTAAACATGGCCTTTTCTGTCAGGGTCCACCCGCAATGCAATTTCAAGAAGGAAAATTGGCAGAAGCTGACCTTGATGAAGAGTTCTGTCGGGGGGAAGATCCCCAGACAGATGGAGAGTAGGGCCCATCCTTGCATGCGGCTCGCTCTGTTTTTATTGTTCATCAGCTGCTTACAGATCTGACAGTAAATCTCGTCTCTGTGAGAAACAATAAAACAAAATACCCAAGTGAGGGCTCGTATCTATACATACGGCATTAATATAAAAAAAAAGAAAGAAATTCAGGAGTCTTTTGCCTGTTTGGTTTGGGGGAGCGGGGACATTGATGTACTCCACATTTCATCCTGTTGATAAGCCATTCTGAGGAGCCACCATATTCTCACCTGATGTCTCGTTTGGAGAGCGCATATCCAACAATGATATGCAGTTTTTCCAGAGGGGAAAGCGGCCTGTCCAATGTAGGACCTTCTCCAATCAAAACATCCTCATCCTCTGTGAAGCTCTCCGGCTGGTTTGTGACACAATGGAAATGATTGAATTCGAAACAAAAGCACAACGAAGATATGGTCGCGTTTATGGAGGAGGTTATGGTCACTAACCTCCTCAAGAATAGCCGAGGGTTTCCTGTTCCCGTGCTTTTTCTTGTTCTTCCTGAGTATTTTCTAAGAGGTAAATGACAAAATTAAACCTTATTCATGCCGAAAAAAGGGGCATTTGTAAAACCATTGTTGTCATTTTAACTTCCTATAGCCGAAAATATTTCAGAGGGTTTTGCATTTAGTCTGGGCGTATAATTGCAGACTATTAAAGAGACACTTTTTTTTTTTTTTTT
>NW_017840019.1:0-997 GCF_001891065.2 Hippocampus comes
TCAATCCTGCCTTGGAAGGCTTGGTGTTGCTGTGCTGAATCCTGGCAGAAGCGTTCCACCGTGGCCTCAAGAGGCTGTGCAGTTGGCGACTGATCGGCGAGGTCTACTTTAAGAGCCTCCAGACTATTCTGCGCTTTCATCTTCAGTGAAGTCACTTCCCATTCTAGCCTAGAGCTAAATCCCTGCCAGATTCCTGCATTAGCTGCCTCTGCCTCACTCATCTCCCTCAGGCGTTCCGTCAGCTCTCTGATTTTAGCCATGAAGTCAGCCATGATGTCAGCCAGTTTGGAGGCGCTCTGCTCCAGCGTTTGTGCCATCCAGTGGTGGGCAATCGGATCCGGGTTGGTCTCCGCTGCATTCAGACCATGCAGGTACAGTCTGACCTGGTGGCACAGGTGGTGGGTGTTGTTGTGGAGCTGCTGGGTGAGTGGGACCAGGCGTTCCCTCATACTGGCCAGCGTGGAGGCGAGATGGACCGGGGACGGAGCCAGCTTCTCTCTCAGCTCGGCCAGCTCCTGGCGCAGACGGGCTCGAAGGCGCTCCGACTCAGCGACGATCTTGCGCTGCATCTCTTCCGATACTGGGTTCTTGTACTCATCCTCGTGGTTGTAGAGGCTGCTGTCATCCACGTGGCTCTTGTAGATTTTACTGTGGGACATAACCACTCTGTTTTAGTGTGTTTTTATGAATGGCTCCTCATTAGTTACAGCTCCCAATATTAGTTCAAGTGAATAAAGGTTCAAAATATTCAAACACGTGTATAATATTTAACATTGATTTGCAATTTAAACTAATATCTACAGTACTTTTCAAGCAAGCAACCTCCCAAGACTGACCTGTGACCGCACGTGGTAAGGTGACCACCATGTTAAAGCCCCCCTCCCCAAACCCAAGAAAAAACAATGTAATGCCACCATCTAGTGGGCATAAAAAATACAACACAGTGACCATATGGAAACCCGAAATATCCATCCATCCATCCATCCATTTTCTAATC
>NW_017840020.1:0-997 GCF_001891065.2 Hippocampus comes
ATGCAATCCTGTTGTCATCTATCATCTACCCTGGTCACATGACCTCAGGCACGGTTTGGGGATGGGTGACATCATCCTCACTGATCATCCTTTGTGTCCATCCCATCCCCCTCTGAGTCAGTTGGAATTCTAACACACACAAGAGGATGAGTTCAGAAATAAGTGGCCCACACAACTGAATACAGGTTCTAAATATAAAAAAACTGTCAGAGCTAATTTAGTTCTCAACCTTACTACTGGCCATTGTCTCACATGGTAATAAAATGATGACGGACAACTTTATAGTGGATATAAATGTTTCATTTTAACAATCCTGTTTTTATTAAATAATATCAATGTCTAATGCTGATAGAATAAATATATTTTTTAAACCAGGAACACTCAGTTACAGTGCTCATTCAAAGAATTATGGTTTTACATAGGGATGGGCGAGTATCGATATCAGGTATCGGTATTCGTGCCAATACTAGCCTTATTTTAAGGAATGGGTAGCCTTGGTGCCTGCAGATATATCGGCCACCGAGATTTAAAGTAAACAAAATATGACATTGAGTAACAGCAATAGTTGATGCTATGCTACGGCAGTTTGGTAATTGGTGAATCACCGTCTGCGTCAGAAAGGTTTTGGTCACAATTCTGTTTTTGTCATGTAAAATGACATTTTATACATCAAAAGTACTAGAGGTCAAAGTGGAAAAAAAGTGATATTGAACATCCTTAAAATGTCATTTTCTGATGGGCAATCAAGACTTTACCATTTACATTCCAGTACAGGGATAAACACCAATCGTGAATCCCACAGAGCAGGGAAGGGTGACCTTGGTGACTCCATTGCACCCCTGTTAGTTTAACCTCGGTCACTCAAAATGTTCATCTCAGGCCGGATGCTCTAAAAAAATGAATAGGCTATAGACCAGTAAATATAAATACAGGATACACACCTGTAGTGTGAAGGACATCTGATAAAGATACAGTTACACCATCATATGACCCCCCC
>NW_017840021.1:0-997 GCF_001891065.2 Hippocampus comes
TTTTAAACGTCATTTCAGACTTGGTCTAGAATTGGGTGATACTGAACGAGTTTTAATATATACGTGTTCACTGGAAACGAAGGTTTTCCGAGGGGGAAGAGGCAGAAGGAAAGATCTGCCAGGACAGCTGGCAAACCAACCGATCAATTTGTCTAATGTGTCGACCGGGACTGGCTGGATGAAATGGAACATGGCGGAAACACGTGTGCGCACACGCGCGCGCTCATATCCGGATCTCTTCCTTCAAGGTGTTCAACTCAAGATATGCGTTTGCATTCCGAGGAGGCCGGAGGGACCGACTGCTGCGAGAGACGGCGAGGAGAAAGCGATCCGCCGACGGACTGCGAGCGACAGATGCGACGCGAGATGGTGGGCTACGTACTGTGCAAAGAGAAGACAATAAACAGCGAGGGGAAAATGGACTCCTTCACTTTGACAGATAGACAGAGTCAGACTACTGATAAGTAAACACGCAGCGCATACAGATGAGAGCCACTGAAAGAAACGACCGTTTGAGCTGACAGCGAGCAAGACTGAGGTCTTCTATAGTGGGAATATAAGAGACTCTGGCACGGCCTGTCATGTCCAAATGCTTTCAAGCCGCAGGGGAAGCGGGGATGTGTTCGCACTTTTAATTTGGCGCTCTGGACCTCACCGAAGCACATTTTGCATTTTCGATGACTTTCGTGGCGAGAGCGTAGGTCACTTTTCTCATTTGTAATCGCGGACTCGGGGTTGCCGAGCGGTTCGATGATTTCGACACGGTGCGCGACACATTGCGGATTTCGTCAGCGCGTTGGCATTTTTACGAGTCAAGTGGAAAGAGTTTGTGTGACCCCGGCACCCTCCCAAAAAAAGTTTCAAAACAATATAGTTGTTGTTTATATTGTATATTGTTCCCTAATGAAATCGCGATTCGGTTATTGAGGTTTCCCTCCGTCGCAGCTTTTCATTCGTGAACATAACTTCTTCTATTGCGGTTTTACCTCGCTATAGT
>NW_017840022.1:0-998 GCF_001891065.2 Hippocampus comes
ACAACACTCGCTTTATATACAATATCATTGTATTGGTTCACTCAGAAAGTATGTCGTTTTCATATTACAACAGAAGTGGAATGTAATCAATGTCATCAAAAGTAAATACGGTTTAATTACGTACTGTTCAATTAAAGCTTGCCTGATGCGCCAATCTAAATGCACAAATATTATCTGATATTCTTTTAGAAGCATAAATATCTCAGGAATGAGATATTTGATATAAATTTATGAGATAAATATCTCAGGAATTAGATATTTATGCTGGCATGTCGATAATCCCGCAAACTACATTTTTATATAATTTCAGTTTGGTAGCATATAATTGATGCTCCAGTAGAAGTCATTCTCTCATGATATTGTCAAATACTTGAACGGAGCTGTGCAAATACTGTACTTTCAAAACTAGAGCAACTCAGTTCACATTTCCAATTGAAATTATTGTCTAGATGAGCCCCGTCTTGTAACATTGCGGGGTCAACGATCACTGAAAAGTGTTGATCCTCAACAGTTGGATGATATTTTATTACTATTTTATATATACAGGTACTCATTAAAAAAAGATATTTATTCGTCAGCAAGTTAGTAAATACCGCAAAGATGTTTAGAACTATTTTTTTCATTCTTGCATACATGTTTGCTGCAAAAAAGAATAGAGTAATGCAATTTTCAAACCTAAAACACAGCCTGACTGGATTGATCAGATTGAACACGTGATGTTAACTAGTGGCAGACCAAAGCTCACATGCATCCCCTCACATGATCTATTATGTACACTAATCAGAGCAAGTTACAGCCCACATTTGCATGTTCAGACGTGCTTCTTGAGTTAACACAGCTTGGGGTGGCTACTCTGTGGTTTGTGTGGAAAAGTGGTGTGCAGAGAATGTGTTGGTAACAGGAGACAGCAGCCTGCGATTGCACCCCTGAATGGCGCTTCAGCCGGGCTCAAACTTTGTTGACCTAATTGAGATTCATGTAATTCCGCGAGGACCCGG
>NW_017840023.1:0-998 GCF_001891065.2 Hippocampus comes
AACACTCACTTAGGTTAACAACGATGGTTTGACAACGCACCGCACATTCACAATGAAGTATGAACTTGCCATGTGCATCGAATCGAGTCACTAATTTTGTGTGAGAGTCAATCTGAAGCCTTCGCTTTGCCATGGCTGAGGAATAATGAGCTACTGTATTCTTACATTACGTTCACAAAACCGGCATTATGTTGTGCAAGGAAAAAAAAACTAGAAAAGAACAACCAATTTACGGATAATTACAAGCGTGTGGTGGTATTGTTCTAATTGGAATTCGTTAGCGAGTTTGCAAAACCACCATATAATGATAAAATCACCGTCACAAAACAACAAACTACACTTGACAAGTCAAACTTCTCTCCTCACCGAAGTGTGTGCGAAGACGAGTGGAAATAAAAGCGAAACTGCTTCACTGACCCGGAATAGTTGACAGCTGATCTTAGTTTAGCTGGAACAGCATTGATTTGCCGAACGTCAGCCTCAAGGCGAGATAGCAGTTCGCATGATGGGAGTCGGCTGCGATTACTGGCCTGCAACGGGGTAATTTCCTACACAGATCGCCTGTTTAAAATACGTCGGGGGCGGGGGTTAAGTAGCATGTAGTATGTACCATATGCTAAAAATGAACCAATATGGTTGTGCGGCCGAGAAATGAGCTCTCCTTCCTGTTCAAATGACTTTTCACCCTGCTGCAAACCTGGCATAGGTTTAAATGTTTTGTTGCCCCCACCTGTCTCGGTCGAGCTGAACATCACACAGCAAATTGGTTAACAATCGCATTTCTCTTTCAAACACCCAAGAAGCACCGGAAAATTCCACGTGTGGACCTCCTGCTGACGTGTGTACAGAGGGGCGTGATGTCAGCGCAAAAAGGCCCTATTGCGTGATTCAATTTCTGCTCCCCGACCTGCATTTTTGTCGATAGTGGGCCACTCCGCAAGGTGACACAACAATCACCAGTGGCTGACATGCCATTACACACACGCACAAAAAAAAAA
>NW_017840024.1:0-998 GCF_001891065.2 Hippocampus comes
ACATTGTATACAGTGCCTCTTATGACTTAAGTGAGAGAAATATTAGCATTCAAAAGCTCCATGTCCACCCGACAGAAGCAAAACGAGGCGGTTGAATTCATTTTTGAACACAAAACGTAAATGTTCTTTGAGTTATCATGGGCTTGGTTTTAACGCATATGGTTAACATGATGGCTAGGCTAACATGCACTAGCTAACTTTACTCATTAGCCAACATAGAGATCTTTAACTACTGGAGACCATTGAAGTAAATGAAATATAAATAGACCAAAAAATTAATTACAAAATATATGTCTTTTACAACACAGTTATTTTTCTTTTCCAGTTCAGTGTAGTAGTAGGAGATTACCCTCAACTTCCAACGTGTAGCTCAGGTTCCGGTACAGGCGATGGGCTTGGTTTCCGAGGCTTATGGTGAAGACCCCGTCGTGTTTCTGCTGCACATCAGAGATGATCAAGTTGTAACCGGAAATCTTGTAGCAGGTAGAATTCTTCAGGATGGGGACTCCGTCTTTGTACCTGGGGGTCAAACAAATCAGTCAATTCTAGGAAAACAAGCGAGGTGGCATTCGACTTTTATGTGTAGAAACCACAACTTGCCATGTCAACGTATCTGGTAGTGGCAGTGCATTGACCTTGGGGTCGAACACCAGCCTCTTTCTGCCCTCCCTGACAACCACTGTAGCCAGATGCCTGTGTGAGATGTTGAGGAAAGGGTGCTCTGAAACAAAACATATTAGAAGTTGGCAACATATCGAATACAGTAAAGCCCCAGCATATTGCGGTTCATCACTGTAGCCCCTAATAACGCATCTCAATTGAAAATGTAATTTTACAGTCAACGGGCAAGTTCGAATTTAGAGTTGAGGGGCTTCAGTGTCGTACCACGTCTACTGGAAGACCTATCATGAACAAGCAGAGGTTTCCTACTTAGCTGCAGTAAAATTCGTTCCCACAGTTGAAATCAGTGGCGTGCGGTGAGGTGCATGGTTGGTGAG
>NW_017840025.1:0-998 GCF_001891065.2 Hippocampus comes
TTTTTTGTCTGGCTGCTTTGCACTATGATGGGAAGGAGAATCAACTCGGATGAAAGCTGCCCATTGTGTCGCATGAATTTCAGTGGACTGAAAAAAAATTTTGGAGCATTGTGAGGGTGTTTAGTAGAAAGAAGCAGAGAAAGCCAGAGTGTGATAACCCCTTTTGTTCAGAAGAAAGAACAAACAACGATGAAGGGATTCAAAGACATTTACATGCAATCTGAAAAAAAAAGAAACAAGAATAAATTAGGAAGGTTTGCAAAAGAATCATTGTAGTCCCACATTTGTAGAACGCATGCAAAGGGCAAGTATGACATGACACAAATATGTCGTCTCATGACACAATGACGACCGATTGTCAAAGTGGGATGGGGCTGTGTTGAGAATGAAGCAGTCGCATCGAAACGTTTTATCCGCACGCCTCCCACCAGTTCACAGGCCCGGCCGGCATTCAGCTCAAGTGTATTTGAGCTGCTCTTGTCGGCTGTGTCACCACCACAACGATTCCCCAGCTTAGTTAGTGAGTTTGGACAGCACTGGCCTGGTCATTGGTGTGGAAACGCGACCATTTATCGGCCATGTTGTGGGCTCCCCCTCCCCCATGGATGCTGTCCCTTTTTCGGGATGCAAATGGACAGTGTGTGTTCAAGATGCCCTGCGGCCACGTGAGCAGTTGTGGCATGGAAACTTCCTCATTAAGATGGTACTTGCTTGTAAAAAGACTTGCAGCCGGGGACGTGAGGAGGGCGAGGCCAACGGTGGTCCCAAGGCATCTACCTGGGGGGTCGAAGTGCATCCATGTCCCCTCCCCGTCCTCCTCGTTGACATAAATATCATTAAGTGCAAGCACGTCGCCGGTCAATAATAGATGAATGCGCATGTTGACACCCTGCTGGGATAGAGGGGCCACACACTTTGAAAACAATCCGTCCTCACAACCCATTGATGGAAATATTTATCTCATAATGGATGCCGACTTGAGCTGGGTGATTGGGAGT
>NW_017840026.1:0-998 GCF_001891065.2 Hippocampus comes
GCCTGCCTCAGTTAGGGTTTCAAACTAGAGTTAATGTTTCAAATTATGGCTCCAGGCCACAGTTAGGGCTTCAAATGAGGTTTTTCAAACTGGGTTTGGGCTTTTAAGTTAGGTTTGAACCCTTAGAAATAGGTTAAACTGGGGTTATGGTTTCAAATTAAGGTTTCAAATATGCGTTAGGATTCCCAACCAACAGTTAGCTGTTCAATTTAGAGCTTCAAGCCTGGTTTACGGTTTCAAATAGGGTTCCAAATTTGAAATGCGAAGAGTTTTTAATTTCATAAAATGATGATTTGAAGCTGGGTAAGGTTTTGAGAGCCAGGATTGGGCTTTCAGGTGAAGAATAGGGCTAAAAGTTAGGGTTGTCCTACCAGCGTCGGCCTCGTCCTCCTGCCCCTTGTTGATGAGCAGGTAGCGAGGGCTCTCGGGGCAGAAAGGCATGACGAGGTACTGCACCAGCGCCGGGATCAGGGACAGAGACATCATCATGGGCCAAAGTTCTTTGGTGCCCAGCATGGTCTCCAGTCCCGACACCTGTCATGGGGCCAAGGAACCTTGAAACCCTCATCGAAATCTCTCCGGCAACGGCGCTTTGGCGTCCGCCTCACCATGCCGAGCAGGATTCCCGAAGCGAAGGCCACCTGGTTGAGGGTGGCGAAAGCGCCCCTCAGCAGGGTGGGCGACACCTCCTGGATGTACAGCGGGTTAAGGCTCATCACCAGGCCGCAGAAGAGACCGAAAAGCAGCCTGCCCAGGATCAGAGTCTCAAAGGATTCGCTGACTTTGGACACCACCATCAGGGTTGCCCCCACCACCGACAGGCAGTTGACGATCAGGATGGAGTTACGTCTGGAAGGGCCAAGGCTGGGATTCAACTGACGTGCGTAAAACATCACATATAGACTCCCTTATTAGGGCTGGCGTTTAAGGTCTTTTCACTGCCTTGGGAAATTGGCTCTCCTCCCCTCGGTACAGCCTCAACTTTTCATCCTCACCGT
>NW_017840027.1:0-998 GCF_001891065.2 Hippocampus comes
AGCAAGATACCGAATGTCGCAGTCTGATAAAGTGTTGCCACAAATAAATCTCAAGTTCATTTTTGTTCATTTGACCACCCATCATTTCACAAAGTGCTAACCAGCCAAACGCACCATGAACTAGCCATTCATTTTACAAAAAAATTCTAATACTTAAATGTTCTACGGATAGGCGAGTCAATGTCCCAGCAGTAGACAAAAGGCATGCAGTGCTTGCCCAGAACAAACATAACTTTGTACAAGAATCATGAAAAACTGCACAGCTGTAAGGTTGTGTCCACTCCCAATACAAAGTCTTATTTCTGAGAATGCAACATGGCAGCCTCCTCTGGTGTTGTTTGAAAACTACTGTACGTCACCAACATAATGGACGCCCATTGCATTGAACTGCTCGACGCAATGCACTCACAATACATTTCAGAGTTTGGGTGTCATCCAAAAATAGGTCCACAAATTGACTCTACATGAACTATTTACACAAAAATGAGTCCCTTCGTATTGGACACCGAAGTTGATTAAAGTGTCTCCCTTCATTCCTTCATTGCTGGTGTACAGTCTGAAGAGTCCTGTAAGAGACATGTTTTTTTAAGATGCGGATGAAAAGCATTCAATTAGGGGAAGGGGTGAGGCTCCAATTGCAAGAAAGGCCCACATTCAACTGAATTGGATAATTGTGAAAAAATGCCGTTGTCAGTGACAGAGACTCTCCACGCTTTCCTTTATAGCCACAGGTAGGGATATATACTGGGCCCCAGTACTAAAGTGGCCCTGTCGCAGAATTTTCAAAAACTGCAGTATCGATAATCCCTACACCTAATCCTTTCACGGTTTTGGAGAAATTACTCAAATCAATTAAATGAATTTTGGATTGATTTCAGCTCTATGAACTCTATTTTGCACGCTCTATCTGATGTTGTTTCTAACTGACAAATCAAATTAACAGAGGTGGGCATTCCGTTTGTACTGACGGAAGGTCCATCAGTCCGTCACTGAAAAAA
>NW_017840028.1:0-998 GCF_001891065.2 Hippocampus comes
CCCAAAAAAACACTTGTCAACAACTTGTGTGCATACATCTTGCGCTGTCGACGACATTTTTAAAACCGGCTGTGTGCAGCCTGTTGTTTTGTGTGCAGCGAGCGAGTTATTAGGCGACGCTCGCGACAGGCATTGGCCCGGACTGCCAATGAGACCACAAAGAATCCCCCCCGCAGCAGGCGACGGTTCCCGCGAGTCACCTTTTTCCCTGGGGACGAACACGCGGCGGCTCCAGCCTACTCTGAGTCCAGGCCGAGCCGTCGCCGGACAACAATAGCGCGCGCACACGCTCCACTCCTGAGCTGCACCTGGTTCGGTGCTAATAACATTGGTGCCATTGAGTCAGGCTCGAGCCAAACAACGGCCTCCTTCACCGGAGACCATTGTTGGACAGCTTTGTCTTCGGTAACGAGGTTGCCTCTGGCTTTCCGGAGCCGTCGACATTCCATCTGAATTTAGCCCGGATTGTATCACGGTAACATCCGATCGATCTTTCGTCTCCCGGGATGACGAAGCGGTCGTTTACGGTAAAGAGCGGCACGGACGGCCTCATCGGTCCCGCCAATTGAATTGCCCGCAAGCGTGGATCGAGATGCAAAGCGTCTCTGCAATGTTCGGCGCGTCTTGAAAGGTCGCGGGGAGACAGCTATTGGAATTTTGTCCACTCGTCTCTTGTTGACTTCCAAAACGGAGAACGGAGCAGCCACTCAAAGTGAGATGGATCAACGAGCCGAGCGAGGCTCCTTCCTCGGACAGAAATGTTTGCTTTTCGGCGGAAAGACTTCCAATGTGTCGCAGGGTGAGTACAAAGAGCCCCGATGGGAGATCTTTTTCCGCCTGGTGTTTTGCGTTGTCATTAGCCAGCAGCCGACAAGCTGATATTTCTTGAAGACCTTCTGTTCTGTCCCCAATTTACAGTCAATTTAAGTTCGAATGTTGCATTTAATTTACACTAAAGTAACGTTAATATTTCTATGCGAAGTTGAGAGTTTTTTTTT
>NW_017840029.1:0-998 GCF_001891065.2 Hippocampus comes
TTTTTTTTTTGTCTAACCGGCCTTCGGGGTTTCACACCCCGTATGTTGGTGCAGTCATCCCCGGCTGAAGAGGCCTGCCGGCGGCTGCTCAAGAGAGGACGGACGCCCTCCCTCAGCACCATCATCGATATTCAGAAAAAAAAGAGAAAATCAATCACACCCTCTTCAATGCGTATTTGCAGCTGGAAGGAAGCCACGTTGAAGAAATTCCATTCAATAAATGGCGGTTATATCACGATATTCAAAGCGGTGTTGCCATAATAGTTGCTTTATTACTTGATAGCGCATGAGAGGTTGTACATAGATTGCAGCTTGCAGGTACTACTGTATATTCTATATTTATACTGTATATCCACGTGTGTATTCTGTCTATCTATCTTGACAGTGATACATAGCGAGAGACACAGACTATTCATTGTACATGTACATTTTTGTTTTTTGCTGCATACAACACTGCTTCTATTGGCGCTGTTTTTCGCGTTCCCTTCTCTTTACTCTGTACAGCAACTATGATTTCATGTATGGGATGGTTCAGTGGTTCGAAACTTG
Source organism: Hippocampus comes (assembly GCF_001891065.2). Classification (NCBI taxonomy): domain Eukaryota; kingdom Metazoa; phylum Chordata; class Actinopteri; order Syngnathiformes; family Syngnathidae; genus Hippocampus; species Hippocampus comes. The sequence continues at coordinate 550 of NW_017840029.1, forward strand.
TCACCTTAGATCTCACATCTTACAACTGTTGTAAAATCACCGCCCATTTCTTCGAGAGCTGGGCGAGTATCGATACCAGGTATCGGTATTGAGTTCATACCAACATTATTATTATTTTTTGAGGTATTGGGTACTTGTGGAGGCTGCAGATAGCAGCCACCGATGCTTAAGGCAATAAAAAATCTATCGTGGAGTAAGTACTCCCTGTTTTGGCATCATGTTAAATGAAATGTGATGCATCAAAATTACGAGGGGTATCAGTACTCTGGATCAGTGAGTACTCAAAAGAGTGAATACTCATATTGGTATCAGCCTGGGAAAAAAGTGGTATCGAACATCGTATGCTACAATGTAAAACGCTGTTTCAAATGTTTTTAGACTTGCCGCCAAATGCGTATTGCTCGCCACTCGCCGTAGCCTGAGCCGCACTGTACCGCGTTTGTTTCCAG
>NW_017840030.1:0-997 GCF_001891065.2 Hippocampus comes
CAGGCAGGATGCTAAGAAGACTTCTTACCGATTCGTGTCTCGACATGCCCTTACTGGAAAGCCAACCTCGTTAGACAGCGCATATTCACCGTCAACGCACTTAAATGGGCATGTCGCCACTGAGTGACATGATGAAAAAGATGGGCAAGTTCTCTGTGGAGATACATCGCTAAGAGTGCACATAACATCAGTCTACGCATTGTTAGAGACGTGTCCCTCTGGGGAGACAACTCTATCGAGACCACATTATTACCTCACTCGACGCACTTTTTACAGACACACCACTGTTTCAAATAATCTTTTTCTGGAGAGACACCGTGTCCTCATTGCAGAGATATGTCTTCAATGCAGAGACACATTTTGTCTTCAGCGTTCGGAGACGATATGACAAGAGACAACATGTCTCCAGTGTGCAGAGACATGACTACAGACAACAGTCCTCGGTGTCATGACATGACTTCATGCAGCATTGTGGTGAGACAACATGATGAAACACCGAGTGGCTTCTCCATTGAGACAAGACGGGAGAGAAAAATCTCATTGTCACGAAAAGACATTACTGGAGACAATATGTCCTCATCGGAGACATGATGCCGTCTCCCAAGTGTAGAGAGCCTGCTAACATTACAGGCAACATGGACATGACTAGATACATGTCTTTTTCACAACATGACTAGAGATGACTCGAGACAACATATGCTTCATTGTATAGGGAGACATAGGAGAGACATGTCCACAGCGCCGAGGCTCCTCGACCTCCGTGCGATGAGACGGCATGACTCAAGAGGACATGCCTTGCGTGTTCCATCCAGCTACAGCCCTTCCCTCACTTTTCCTTTCCAAGCTTTTCCAAACGTGTTGCCACTCCCAAAATACTCTCCCGTCCTCTCATTCCCTCCCCGTGTGTGTTTTTCCAGGGAAGGAGACACAATACATAATTCACACACAGAATCAGCAGCACAGCTGGACTGGGTGTGTGTGTGTGTGTGTGTGTGTG
>NW_017840031.1:0-998 GCF_001891065.2 Hippocampus comes
GGCGGGATAAGCGAAGTGGCCGTCATTTCCCGAGCTGGCCTGCGTCAGTCCTCGGGATTGAGGGACATTGAAAAAGCGAGACAAAACAATGGCACTGGTGGAGCGGGACGCCACTTCGGCAAAAGACTGACAGGGACTCTAAACGGGGGCTCTCGACAGCATCCAATTTATCCAAAAGAACAAGTTGGCCCGTGGTGGGGATTCCCAACGTGTGGGGCGAGGATGGTAGACCGAAAAGTCATTTTTGTTTGAGAAAAAAAAACAAACAAATTAATATCAAAAAACATAAAACCGACCCCCCGACCCCCAAAAAAAAGAATCTGTTTTGCTTTCTTCGCTAACACACATACACATTTTTGTTAAACAACAACACACGCTAAAAGTGATTTAGCCAAACTACAAAAAGTCTTCTTGATACCCAGCAACACAACTTGGCATTTCTTAACGGGAAACAAATACAAATATTTGGACGATTTTGAAAATGGTGAAACCATTTTTGTTGGGCTCAAATGTAATTAGTTAATACAAAAGAGAAATATATACCTTATACATAACATATCATGTAACAAACGACTTTCCCAGAGCTCGCTTGCGCCAGTCCTCGGGAGGGAGGGACATTGAAAAGACAAAACGGTGCGATTGCAACGGGACGACACTTCAGCAGACCAACAGGGACTCTAAACAAGGCTCTACAGCATTCCATTTTGTCCAAACCACGATGGAACATGCTGGCCCACATCAGGGACTCCACAAAATAGGCCGCTATCCTACTTACAATTCCCCGCGTCCCCTCGAGGTGGTTTAATCATGACACGTTTTCATTGTCCGATGCATTCATTTGAGAAAATGTAACCTTTAACTCAAAACTTGAATCCAAAAACAGGTGTGACCAAACTATGGTGAGTAAACAGCTCTCCCGGTGGTGTGCAAAATGAAGGGCTCCATTCTCCTGATCAGCACAAGTCTAGTGTGGCTTAATCTGCACAAAAGTGGGCTAA
>NW_017840032.1:0-989 GCF_001891065.2 Hippocampus comes
TAGATCAGGGCTCTTAAAAACAGGCTAATGTTTTGTTCTTATTCATTCTTGGGTGGTTGTACTTTGAGTCATGGCCCTGGAGGACCCGTGACCTGCGGCTGACACCAAACTATCTGACACTGGGCAGCACATTTTCTTTCAGAATGCCTTGAGATATCATCGTACCCTGCAGAGTTTCAAGACACCTTGTGTCATTTTCAGTGAAAGCTTCAAAAATCGTTGGATTGCAGTGATTGCCTCAAAGGTTTATGCAAGAAAATACCAAGTCAAGGGTACTGTAATTTTTTTTTCCCCCAAGCCATTTTCATTTGTTTTTATTTAAAACTTTCACTTTCACTCGAGCACTTGACTTGAAGGTAAAGTTAATCCACAGGTAGTTTTAAAAATGCCTTTTGCTGAAGAAGCCTACAAGAATGTAGGCAAACTACATACAATACAGTATATATATCTTGGTTTCAAAGAAAAAACATGCAATTACATTTTGACCCTATCCTCCCCTTCTCAGTATGTGTACTGCATGCCAGGTAATGAAATAGGAGAAGCCGGTTTGTGTGCAGAATTATTTTTTCCCTCCCGCTGTGCCAAGTTCTCCAACATATTGGACCTTTCGCCCTCTCTTAGCTGTAGGGTTCACATTCACCAGTAGAGGGAGACATTGCACACAAATGTTTCGACCCAATTGCGGCGCTGCTTGCCCACCGATCAAAAGTAACATTTCAAATAGAGAAACAAGATTACAAAAATGACTTCGGAGTAAGCAAACATTTGTTTGTACGTATAACCATTCATTAATCTTTAGTCCGAATGTACCCTCGTACTCTTTCAGCCTCCCAAGCAACGAACCGTCATTCATTTCCAAACGGACGTGTAATACAAACAATTGAACAGCTCCGTAACTCGACTACTTTAATCGTAAACACGCTTGAGTGTTTCACTTTAGTGCGCTCCGAGGCTGGGGGGTGAGAGAGAGAGAGAGAGAGAGAGAGAGA
>NW_017840033.1:0-992 GCF_001891065.2 Hippocampus comes
CTATATATCCTTGGCCCTTTTCCAACATATTGTTACTGCAAAATGTTGAGCAAATGCCCACATCCTATGTGGTATGCAAGTCAAGGACTCTGTGCAGGGAGTGGACGTGACTGCCACCATCCCATCATTGCCCTGCCAAAAGGTTCAGAGTCCATAAGCCATAACCCCGCACTGAGGAAAGTATTCCCCAGCATGCATGTTGTCTGCGTGGGTGTGTGTGCTGCTTGGCAGTTGATGGAAAGAACGAAGGGTCAGTAAAGGTGATTGATGGCTTGGTGTAGTGTCTCTCTGCCTTGGCGGCGTAATGAGGAAAGGGAGGCGCAAGAGCGGGAGAAAGGGCACCGAAGAAGGAATCAAGAGGAATGAAGCTGGGTTCCCAAAGGTGAGGGATAAGGAGGTCGGGAAGAATGCATCAGGCCTTGGGATGTACATTTAAGTAAGACGAGGATCGAGGTGGGGTGAAGGTTCACTCTGCATAACTGGAGTTCTTTGCTTATAGGGCCATACATACATGTACACAAATGGGAGTGTGTGGGTAGAATTACATTTGCACTCAAAGCACATAATACATAAAGATGTTTACACAATAGCTTCAATAAAAGACTCAGTCTTTTTCAAAGGCATACTGACCTTGTTCACATCTCGCCTGTTCACACTAGACTTTTTTGTGCCTTTTTCTATCTCACTAGTATTCAAATGTGGCACTACTGACATCGACATTCTCCAAGAAAAAAAATACAAATTGAATGCCGCCTGAACCCCACACAGATTTTATATGATTCTTGGTTTCAACAAAAGTTCCAGTTTTGAAGTGTGAAATGAAGGTGTGACAGGTGGATGTTACGATTTGCCAGAGAGGTGAATGTAGTTCTGACAGCTGCCAATGGTGACATTTTAACTGACATCAAGTGCCAGAATCAGCCACATGTGCAGGTGTACATTTAGTTATTCATGGCATGTCTGTCCGTGTGTGTGTGTGTGTGTGTGTGTGT
>NW_017840034.1:0-999 GCF_001891065.2 Hippocampus comes
AAAAAAAAAAAATAAAGGTTATAATTGTCTTAAAGGAGAAATATCCATCCTCCCATTATCCAAACTGCTCAGTAATATGTTTGTTTGCCTCTTTCGCTAACACTACAGTTCCTTCACTTGAAAATTAATTTTGCGCTTGCAATGCTCAACTCTAACCTTCCTTTGTGTGCTTAAAGCACCAAACCTTCTTTTAATTACCACGGTCTGCAACACTTTTATTTATAGGCCAACATTGCGCACAGTCTGTAAAACTGGGTCAATACACCATTTTGCACCCACTATTCGGGCTCTTATTAAAAGTTCGCAATCTTCGTAGGTCACCCGCACACACCCATGAACATTGTGCAACCTATTCAGGTGAAACATTCAATTTAGTGCCCACTTTCTGGGTTCACATTTAATTGTTCAGCAGGCACTGCAGACAATCAATTGTAGTAAATTTTCCATGATTGTGAACTAAGGTAGACATCATTCTGTTATGCACAACGATCAAACCAAACTCTTGTATACAAACAAATAGATAACAAAACACCTGTATTCCCACAGGCTGTGTATGACTTGACGTGGGAAATCCTCCGGGAAATCTATGCCGAAGACCCCAATGCCAATCAGCCCGAGTGGGTTAAACCACAGCGAATCCGACCCGCCTTTTCCCACAGAGTCAAGATGCCAGGAGACATCAATAAAGTACAGGTATGATTTGATTGTCTCCAAAACACCACCACACGTTTAAAACATTGTCGCTCCCAAAAATCACGTACCTTTGATTGTCTGTTGTTCAGGAATTTGTCACAGAAGAAGTTCTAAAACTTTACGGTTTGACCAAAAACAAGAGTAAAAAATCTGACTGGCAGAAGATGCTGAAATTTGGTCGAAAGAAACGAGACAGAGTTGATCAGATACTGGTAAGTATGGTTTATTTATTTGTTTGCTTGTTTGTTTATTGAACATATAAAAATATACAGGAATAAATGGACAGAAAGTGAAGATAAGTAAAAT
>NW_017840035.1:0-998 GCF_001891065.2 Hippocampus comes
GATTTACATTTCACATCCTACTTTGGGAATTGAGACACTTCTGAATTTCAGCACAAGCAGAAACCGCACGCAGTAAGTCACCGGTATTTGCTTCAAACTGAGCACTGTCATCCGCCAGCTCTTGTTTTGGATCTCCTACTTTGCTGCGCTAAGGACGCACTGGCCTTGGAAAGGCTGCGGCTGCTGGTCAGCGACTGGCTTTGCCCTTTTCACATCTGGATATTCAGAGCAACAAAGAGCCAATCATTCATACTTTTCACGTGTACCTAATAAGCTGGCTTGCTCCTCTTTATCCGGTCGTTGTGCGCTCCCTCCCTTGTTGGTCTGACTTCCTTCCCCTTTGTCCTTCTTGCTGAGCGACTGCCACTTTGAAACGACGCTCATCATATCGGGCAAAATCTAGCAAAAGCAAGATGATTTTAGAAAAGAAGAAGCTCACTTCCTCGGGTATTAAAATGATATTTTCTCGTGTTCACCTTGCAGAGCATCTCTCTGTACTGCTGCACCAGGTCGGCCATCGTGTCCGGCGTGTACACGTCTGAGCGGTGGTCCGCGAGGAACTCGATGTTCTTGTTGACTTTCTTCAAGATGAAACTCATCATGCTGAAGGTGGTGATTTGCACCGCCGTGTTGGCAAACTATTGAAAAAGGAGAGAATCGAATTCTTGGTCGAGTTCAGGGATTCTCAGTTTGGGACGCAGGCGCCCTCTCTGGTGGTATTTAGCGTGCGGTGGAATTCTTAGCAATGGACAATGAAACCGCCGTCTCAAATGCCATCTTACATCTAGACGCATGGCACTCAAGGACACAGTTGGTTTTTCTTCCCCTATTTCAAAAGATTCAGTTATATTTAACTTTCAAACTTGCAATATTAAATCTTCCCCAACTGTCTGGATTTCAAACATGTAGTTACTGCAGTGGGCATGCGACGGGACGCTTACGTTGAGGCCCTGCGTGAAGAAGGCCTTGTTGCAGACGGGAGGCAGCGAGATCACCGC
>NW_017840036.1:0-999 GCF_001891065.2 Hippocampus comes
ATTGCATTTTTAAAATGACCCCCTGGCTGCAGAACAGCTATGGGTGATGAGTGTCACCAACGGGCACAAACGATTGGGTTGGAAACCGGTCTCCAAGTGCCCACTCAACAGTGGTGATCTGTGATTGTCTTGGCCGACTCGACATGAGCTGCAAGTGGAGAGCTTGCAGTTGCGTATTAACGTATTTACATGCGTCAATCTACTGTATGCAATTCAGCCATGTAGACTGTGCGCCGAATTTAGAGGCCGTGAGAGTAGCCCGGAAGCATGTTGGCTGTGTTCATACCCAAAACAGTGCAAACTGCCAGTTTCAAACTACATGCCTCTGCAAAAATCCCAAAAGAAAGAAAACTTCACTCACACGCACAGTGAGGCTGAATTTTGACCTAGACTTGCGCTGGGCATAAAAATAGGGCCCTGAGTCTTGACTTCCCTTATTTTAACTCAAAATAAAAAGTACCAAACAGTTCTGTCCCTTATTAGTTAATTCAATTGAGGAGAATTGCTGTACGTATTCTACAGCTTTGTTCATTGAAATGGTTACATTTTCCTGATTGACAGAAGAAAACTGAAAATTACAATTACTGTTGACTTGTCTCGACATGATCTATCACATATCAATAGATGACACCTTTAGAGCAGTGTTTCCCAACCGTCAGTGGGCGGAGGCACCCATTTCCCATTCGAACAATTTCATGAAAACTATGAACACTGAAAAAATGGTGATCTGGTCTCAATTTACCCACAAACTGACTTACCCCATGTGAAATGTCGATCTTTTTAATTGAACACATAGGCGTTTACCTCGTAAACCTTACCATGAAGTTATTTTGTTGGATGAATGGCAACCGGGAGATACACAGGTTCATTTTACCATCTGCCATCAAATGGAAGAGCATTTATTTGTTCTGCCCGTCACTATACATCACTGGCATTGATAGATGAAGATATATACATACAGGTATATATACAGGTCTTCATAATTAATTAAAAAAAAAA
>NW_017840037.1:0-999 GCF_001891065.2 Hippocampus comes
CACGATTTCGTTGTAGAGGAGTTTCACTGTATTTATAGGCGGACATCCTGTAATTGGTGGGCACCATGCCACACTGCCCCTGCAGTCGGGAGCTCGACTCCCTATCCTGCCACACAGAGTAGCTAGCTAACATGATCATTGACCAGAGATGCCACCACCTATCTTCACTTTATAGGAACATTCTAGATATTTTCTCAGGAACATTAGATTTTGTCAGGCACGTTTGCGCCTCAGCCGAAATAAAAAACATGCGCCGCTAGAGAGACTCAGAACAAGATTAATATATATACCTGGAAACTCAATCTAGAACTACTACTTATTTTAGTAACCGCAACATAATCTTCTATTTGTTTTTTTTTTGTTTTGTTTTTTTAATCATATTTCTCCAGGGGAGGATGAGTTGGAAAAGTCTCCCTATGACAGCACCCAAAGGAATAGTGGCATGGCCTCTTTAGAGGCAGGTAAAGCACACTTTAAAATCAGACACATAACATGGCCCCAACTGCCACTGATGGGACTATTTTAATAAAAAGTGGTGCACTTCATTGTAGTTACCTCTGTTGTGCAGTGTATTATGGTATAGTGCTATTTCTTCCTCATGGCCCACTGATCTTTTGGAGAAAAAACAAATGTTGACTGTTAGACAGTCAACATTTCTTTCTTTGTTTGTCATTACTTTATGGGGATACATGTGGGGAGGTACTCATAGGATCAGTAAAATCGGGAAGGAATGGTCTGGGCAAATCCTTTTACAGTCCAATTAATACTAGAAACATATTGTCATTAGCATTGGGAATAAATTACACACTATACTTTACAAACGCCAGTTCCAATGGCAGGCTTTTGTGTCATAAAAAATGAGACCAAAATAAATCATTAAAAAAATATATTGCACCATTGTCATGCAAAACACACACCCACCCACACACACATACACACAACATATACATACATAAAAAAATGTGTAAATGTGTGTATATATATATATATATATATATA
>NW_017840038.1:0-999 GCF_001891065.2 Hippocampus comes
TGTCAGGGTGCGCTAACTCAGGGTGTTGAACAGGGTACGTGGCTTAAAAAGTCTGTTTGACAACTAAATTATTTTTGTTGTGTTGTCATGGATTGGTTGTGCTATGTCAAGGTACTAAAAAAATACATGGTTTGCTCTTTTTTTTGTGGGTTGGAGAGTTCACCACCTTAACTTCCTCTCTCCCATCCTTTTTAAAGATGAAAAGAAAAACATCTCGTTTTTACTTGGCCGTCGCCTCGTGAACGCACCCCCAACGCTTGTCTCTCAGCATCCCCCGCACTGAGCAGAGGAGCCAAGAGAATGAGCGAGAGGGGCGGGGGTGGGGAAACTGGGCACCTTTTGTTCAGCGGCTGCTATTGGTTTGACATCCGTTTGGCCAGGGCACCACGAAAGGACGACGAGAACACTAATCAGGATTTGTCCTGGTCCCTGCTCCTACTAGCACTCCAATGCCGAAAAAGGGAGCAAGGGAGAAAGAGAGAAACTAGCAAGAAAAGCTAACGGCTAATTTACATGCAGGTCCAGGGAGAATGAGGGAAGTGGGTGGCGGTGTTATTTTGTTTCCAATCTCCATGTTAAACCAGGGCAGCGGATGGGAATGCGAGGCATCGTGGGCCACATGCTGTTTCGCCGACACCCGCCTCGCTTTTCCTATACGGAGACACATGGGCGACGACACGCTTGTTTACGCGCCGCAAACGCGGCTCCCCAGCGCTCGCCGTAACCAGGTTGCGACCTGAGGCTGCCGCATTCAAAGCCATCCTTCACTCGCCCGAGTAGGCTCGGTGGCATAATGATCGCTATGACAACCGTCACTTAGAGCTGCGGGTAGGTGGAGGAGACGTGTCAGCTTCTTGTCTTCGCGCTGATGATCTCATTTCTGGCTGGCGCATACGACAAGGTCAAAGCGCTCAAAGTGCGAAGAGAGTGGATGGCCGCGACATGCCCGGGACGCGACGGAGTTTTCAAACAATTACATGGTCCTGGTAATAGGGTGAT
>NW_017840039.1:0-999 GCF_001891065.2 Hippocampus comes
AAAAAACAAAACAAAACCAAACCCAAACCGGATGAAAGGATTGCCGGGATCCCTGGGCTGCATGAAAACATATCGGGAGTCAAATGACTTTTTGCGGGTCTGCTCCTGATCAACAAGCAAATTCTGTGTTGCTCAGTCAAAGTCTCTTTGCCAACGGGCTCCTGAGATGTCCACTTCAAACCCGACCGGTAGACATGCGCTGCTTTTTCGGGGAGGACTTTTTTTTTTTTTTTTTTTTAGGGTGGATCCACCCACGATAGGCACGCGCACCAAATTTCACGCGACTAAACTTTCTCCGTCGAAATATGCTCGAGTGCGCCGCGCTGAGCAATTTGGGGCTTTCAAGTCAAGTCGACTCGGCTTTTTCGTTGCGCTCATCATTTTGACTCATTGCGCCAGCTCGCTCAAAGTCGCGGAAAGCCACGCGTGAGCGAAAGCGAGAGCCAGGAGGCGTTCGCATCTTCGAGGAATCTTCTCTCGCTTTTGATGGCGCTTTCCTGGCGGCGGCGTCACGTTCCGTCACAAACAGGAAGTGGCCTTTTCCAATCACAGGAAGCGCACCTCGTCATATTTCCAGCCGGCGCCTTTTGGCGCGCCTTTATTGCAGCCCGTCTCAATGACGGAGAGCTCGACGCCTTATCGCGCAACACGGGGGGGGCACTATATACTTTTATCTGCGTGCCCCTGCCTCCTCCCGCAATACGATCACACCGCGCACCGCCCTTTTCAATCGCGGTCTATCTATTTTTATCAGCAGCCCTCCATTGTCGGGGACAGGCCATCCGTGTGCGCGCGTGTGCGTGCGTGCGCAATAATCTCATGCAGCAGATTAAGTGGATTAATTAGGCTTCCATTCATGGGGGTGAATCGCTACCTAAAGAGCTTCCCGCTGCAATGACAAGGATTTTGCACCCATAATTATCCCGAGAAGAGGCCGCCGCCGCCGCCGCAAGAGCGGGCAGGGCGTGTCCCATCCTTCCCTGACGCTTTTTTTTTTTT
>NW_017840040.1:0-999 GCF_001891065.2 Hippocampus comes
ACAGGTTCTTCCCTCTTGCCAGCAATTCCCAACATTGTTCACTCAAAATTCCTACTTTTCAAATGTTTGCCAATTTTGAACATCCCTGTGTGACAGTATTTCTCGATTGATTGTAGTAGCTTCAGCTCTCTACATGTTTGTATAACTCTCATTGATCAATATTCCACACCACTTGATCCTTTAAACCGCTGTAGGACTTTCTGCATCATTGCACATTCAAAGTTGGATTACAATTATTGCTCCGCTGGTCACTTTAATGGTGCAACGCTTATCTGCATAACCTGCACATGTTTTATTGTATCGTAATTACCGCACAACTGGTGACTTTATTTTTGCTTGATGACACTCCACATTGTTTTCACAGCTGTTGTTTGTTGGTACGACAGCTCAAATGGTACCCTTAACTTTTTAAGAAACTCTCCATGCTTATGTGTCCTGTCTTTGTCATAGTTGGTTGTTACTGCAATATTAGTGTAGCTCATACTAGCAGAGACTAATTCTTTGTGTGTTTTACATACTTGGCCAGTAAAGTTGATTTTGAGTTTGATTCAGTCCTCAGCTCTTGTGAAATGTTGGAGATCCTGAACTCTCAGTTTCTCCTGATGCTGCGTCATCAGCTGGTGAATGAAGAAATGATGTTGAACCGTTTTGAGTACCTTGAAGGTAGAAAAGCATTAGAAAGCCAGCCCATTTGCCATTACGCCAGATGCACCTTCATGAATGATCATCAACGGGTGTTGGGGACCTGGTTACAACGCGTAGGTGGATGCCCGGGGCCGCCGCCCCATCAGCCTCATATTTTTGCTTGCCACTGACTGAACATTTATGTGAAACAATTTGATGGAACATGTCAAGTCTTAGGCTTCAACGCAGTATGGGGAAGAGAACTGTTTATAATGTGTTTGCCTTTTGTTCATGTCTTGGGGTCTCATAAGCACATCTGAGTACTGATATAAGGCTGAGTTTATTGCAGTGTCTGGCTTCAAGATATAAAATCCA
>NW_017840041.1:0-1000 GCF_001891065.2 Hippocampus comes
GTGACGTTTTTGTTTGGTGGCGTGTACAATTTTTCTCATGCAAAGCATCTGCCATGGCTCAATAAAGGTTGGGGAACAGTGGATCAAAGAGACGATGCTATTTCTTTACGGAGCATTTCAGGCACCCTGGGGTGACTTTATTGTTTCGGATCATTCTCGTCTTTCTTTTATAGTGTTGCCGTTGTCCGCAGCTGCTGTTGTAAATGAAATTGCCAGCTAAATCGCTTATTAAATTGAAGGTCAGCCTTTTCCCGTCACAGGTCCAGCTAGACAAACGACGGTAAATACTGGCTGACAAAATAGTGTTCGTATCAATGAGGGAGTTCTTGCGGTGTTGTATGAAATATTTGCCTCATCGGGTATACCTATTGCATGTAGCGGAGGTAATGTATGTAGAATAAACAATTTAATCTCATCTCAGGCTCAATACAGGAGGGGTGCAAATGGCCTCCGAGATGTGTGGAGAATAGGCTCTTGTCTGTCTGGGAGATAGCGACTGATTCTCAAACGTAGATGACAGGTTGGGAGGGTTTGCACAAGGATGTACCAGATGCTCAATAGCACGGCCTGGCAGCACCCGTTGTTCTTGCAGATTACAGATGATGTCAAAACAAAAATGATGTCATGTTGCGCCATTAATCTCCATTTCTATTTTGGACTGAGAGTGGCTTTTCAAGTCCGTTTAACCAGTGAATCTCGAATCAACACAAATGTGTTAATGATTTTACATTTGCTGAAAAAAACATGTCATAGTCCCCCCCCCAAAAAATTACAATTGGATCATAATTTTAAATTGAGTGCACTCTTTGCACTTTTTCGATGTTGTCTAAAGCGCTATTCAAGCCTAATATTCACTTTTTTGAAAAACTATCGGCGATAAATGCAGCAGCATCATCCTACGAAGAGTGTTTTTCTTTTTTAGTTTAAAATAGCTTACTTTCACCTCCGGGATTCCTCACTGCTCACTGGCCAGCTGCAGAACACAGTGTTGTTTTTTTTT
>NW_017840042.1:0-999 GCF_001891065.2 Hippocampus comes
AGCGGTACTTGATGAATCGAGGCTGCACAGTCGAGTCCACTATCAGCTGACTGAGCACCAATCCAGATGCTCACGTTAAACTCGTGACGCAACGTCCAACTTTAACGTTGAATGTCTTACTACTTTTATCTCATTCATTGACAGCTGTCAAAGATGCACGTTCACTGGCAAGGTTTAATTGGGTTCAACGTGGCGGTTAGCGCCGCTAGCCCGGCTATTTTGCCGTTGTGGCTTTTGCACGACCGGGAAGACGTTGACATCTGCACTTACTGCCCATGTGTATCCAGAAGGGGATCGTGCCGTTCGCCTGGACCAGATGGGGCCACTTAAAGCTATACTTGTACTCGAAGCGGCGGTGGGGAGCCGCGTCCGCCGGATCCGGCGTCTTGACGACGGCGTCCGTCGCGGTGTCGTCGGCGGCCGTCACTTGCACAACGCCGCCGTAACACAGCAGCCCTGCGAGAAGGGCGACGAACATCCTCCCCGGCGCCGACGTCGAAGCGTGCCGCCGTCGCCGCCGCTGTGTTGCTCCTCCGGGCACCGCCATGTTTCCGTGTCAGTGCTGACGTAGCGCTCAATGCGGCAGCACACGAGCATGACGGGATTGCCCGGAGGCCAACAGGGCGCCTTCTGATTGGTCCACGCCTCTCGCTCACACAAACTTGCTACGGGGAGCCTCCGGGGATGTGACACGACACGCGTCGTTTTGAGTAAAGCCAACACGGCGGGTGCTGGTCCAACTCGACGTCAGTACATCGTGGGACAGAGGACAAGTTTAGATGTCCACAGCCCGCTGTCGAAAGAAGAAGGAGAAGAAAAAAAAATCAGAAGAGCCCCAGCTATAGGAAAAAAAAACTTATTTAGTTGCCACACATGTAGCACTTGACATTAATGGTTTACAACAGTGGTTCTCCATCTTTTTTTCACAGCTCTATGTCCCACCATAATGGAATATTTTGAGTATAAACATTGTGCTTGTTGCAGAAATAGAAAAAAAAA
>NW_017840043.1:0-1000 GCF_001891065.2 Hippocampus comes
AACTTTTATTTTGAACTGAGCCCTGTCAACTTCGAAAATCATTCGTATCACAACTGCACTTTGTGACAACAAAGCTTATCGCTTGCGTTGAAATAGTTAATTTGATTATTTTTCATGATTTTGTTTCTTTTCCGGGTAGCACTACAAGTCCAAACATAAATAATTCCACTCAAGAGTAGTATGGGTCCCCCTCTAAGACCGTTTGCGCTCTTCCTCCGCGCGATCCACCTTAGGAGCGTCTCGCAATTGGCCTTGGCTGTCAGGCTTACTGTTTATCTATTTCTTCTCGCACTCCCAGCTCATTACTGAACGCCCGGTGCAAATATGGATCCATTCCACCCCGATCCATCACTTGTGACAGGTACACACTGTAATCTATTTTAAACAGCAGGCTATGATGCTGATGATGCATGGCAGAAGAGGGGATATTGTCTGCGCATTTATGAGCGTGTATATTGATCACCCCCCCGCCCCTCCCGACTCCCTTGCCGCTGCGCTCCCCCCGCGCCAAGGTTTTATATGCATCGTGCTTTACGGCGTATTGACACCCTGACCGTGTGAGACTGGAAGGTGGGCTGAATTGAAACATAATGATGGAGACCCTTCGAATAAAGGCCACTTAGTGCAGCACCAGTGGAGTGGAGTAAATTGTACCGAAGCTTTGTGTCTATTGATCCGTCGTGGTCGAGAGGCATCGCAGTTAGCGAGTCTGAGCAGGCGGCGTCGGGAAATAACGGCAGCCGTCTTGTTTAAGCATTGAGGATGAAGCAACGGATCACAACATTGAGTAAAAAGTACGTCAGAGACGTGGTGGGTTTTTATAGAAGACAGATGGCATCCACGCAGGCTTGTGCACTGTCAACATTTACTAAGATGGCAGTCATATTGCGCATCGGGTCTCAGTGTTACTTATCGTGAAATCATTTATAGATATTCCAGAGTTGGAAAAGTTGTGTAAACTTTTCCAAGGGTGATCTTTGGGATTTTTTGGGGGGGGGGG
>NW_017840044.1:0-999 GCF_001891065.2 Hippocampus comes
CAATCGCAGGGCACACAGAGACAAACAACCATTCAGGAATCAAACCCCGCACCGATGCCCTGTGAGGTGGACATGCTATCCAGTCGACCACCATGCCGCCTGGTCAAAATGATAAATACTTTAAATGAACACTCCCTGCATTGTGTGCTCTGAATAACTAAAGATAGTTCACTCACCCCTTTGTTTGCAAGAGATATATGTCGTGGTACTCCATTGTTTTATACTGGTTCACAGTACTGCAGGTACAGAACCAGTGTTGGGAATAAGGCGTTTAGTAACACCTTACAGTAACAGATTCCATTTTCAACAGTAAAAAGTATTATAACAAGTTATTCATCATATTTAAGGAATATTATTAGTTATTGAGTCCCATACTGTGTTACAAGTTTGGGACCACAAGGCAAAATAAATCACCTAACATTATTAATAAAGAAATGCGATATTTTAGTTCCAACCTAAGTTTCTTAATCATGGAATTACTTGATGCAGTATTTCTTACATGCCTAAAGCGGCCATGCAGCAAAGATGTGTGCTATTTGAATTTATATGACAGTTTGCAGTTCACATAGCTGACAAGTCATTGTTTGAGACCAATCACTGTCAGGGTTTTATGAATTAAAATTGAAAGCATATTCAAAATGCAAGCAGGAAAAAAAACTGTTGAATGTCAAAAAGTAAGAGTCAATGTGCCTTTTTAGATATTATTTGAATGAATTAATGTGCCATCAATTGCAGTACACCAAATGCAAATCCGTTTGACTCTGAGCGGAAGACGTCCGGTGGCTGATGATGTCACACTATGACAACTCCAATCGGACAAACTAAATTATGCGCCACATTAATCAAGAGTGATGTTCCATTTTTTTAGTCCAAATAAACCTCGAACCCTTGTGTAATAAAGATAATTCAAACTGAACTTAGATTAGTCGCTGATGGTGGAGTGGTACACACGCCGGACTTGTGCGCGGGCAGCGTGGGATTGATTCCCACTCAGTGACG
>NW_017840045.1:0-1000 GCF_001891065.2 Hippocampus comes
TAGCGCCTGTCAGGCCAAGGCTACTGTTTCTCTGCGTCCCTGCCTCCCATGCTAGCTGCTGCTGCCATAGAGGCCCTCAGCATCATGCAAGAGAATCCAGGTACACTTTTCTTTCTGTTCACATCAGGCACTCTTGTGCCAAAATTACATTAGTTCTTGAGGCAAAAAAAGTTCCTCTGGCCCATTGTTATTTTGGATCCACACTGCAGCAGAGGAACATTTAAGTAGTGTATGCAAATCAGGCATGCGCTGCAGCAGTAGTAGATGAGTTTATTTGCATGTACGCCACCATTGTTACAATGCATTCTGGGTAGTGACCTTGAATGGTGTCTGCCCATATTGCTGTTCTCTGCCCAGCATGGCAAAATAAACTGCTGCTCTCGTCGTAAAAAGTAGTCAAAATGCCACTGTGCGCAACTTTTGGATGTCATTTTCAATCAAAGGGAAATACAGTAATCAAAACGTAAGGAAAGGATGGAAGGAAGTAAAGAAAATGTTGGAAGGGATGCGGTTGGAAGAGTCACGCTGCCCAAAGACCCCCAGCTGTGTTCTCGTCGTGTGTCTGGCGATAAACGTCGATCATTCCAATGCCTAAAAAGCTGGTCAACACCTCTTGCTAGCACACTGCAGCTAATAAATTAACATATCGTCGCTGTCCTGTGAAAAACACAAATGATGTTGTCTTTAAAAATGTTTACGTTCATGGGATGTCCGCATTTCGGCAGCGTACCAGAAGCAAGCTCATTAAGTGAAACGTTTGCTTTCAAGTCAAGGTATCGCGATACCGGTTCACTGTTACAATACCTTTAGAGAGTTTTTGCAAGTCCCATTAGGTCATCTTGATACATCGAAAATGTGACAATTTTAAAAAGACTGAGCGGTTGTGCTCTGATTTGCAGACATATTCACCGTTCTGAGGAAGAAATGCACATATGTTTACAAAGAATTAAAAGGGTATGTATTCTACCATTATTATATCTTTTCTTCAATTTCAATTCAT
>NW_017840046.1:0-1000 GCF_001891065.2 Hippocampus comes
TTTAACAGAAAGTCTCAAATTTAAAACCTTCTCAGCAATTTTGTTAATTCTGGACTTTTTGAGAGTGTTTTTTTAACAAACTTAAAAAAAAAGGGTACCTTGTGTGTCTTGAGGCTGCTTTTTTGGGAGAAGGTGCGAAGACAGATGTCGCAGGAGAAGGGCTTGATTCCGATGTGTACCTTGAAGTGGATCTTCATGTAGCTTGCTGACTTGAATGTCTTCCCGCATATGGTGCAGCAATGCTCACCACCCGCCACATGGTGGTGCTGCTGGTGCGAGCGCAACTCCGCCGCCGTTGTCAGCCTCTGGTTGCACAGCATGCAGATGCATGGCAAGGAGTCGGCGTGCGTTTGCAAGTGGCCGCGCATCATCTCCACGCAGTCCGCCGTGGCGCCGCAAACCACGCATACCAGCGCGGAGGCATCGGTGTGTGTCTCCAGTGTGCTCTTCTGGATGAAGGTCTTCCCACAGCTTATGCAGCCAAATGGCCGCTCCCCCGTGTGGATCCTCTGATGGCTCTTGAGTGTATCAGCCTGGTTGAAGCTCTTCCCACATGTGTCGCAGCTGAAGGGCTTCTCGCCCGTGTGGATGCGCAGGTGGCGCCGCAGATTGCCAAGGACGCTGAAGGTCTTCTTGCAAAACTGGCAGCGGTTGATGCGCTCGCGGCGGACGACATGCAAGCGCTGGTGCAACTTGAGGCCGTGCGCTTGGTAGAAGCTCTTATCGCACTGCGTGCACTTAAAGGGTCGTTCGTCATTGTGCGTTCGCAGGTGGTCCAGCAGGATCTGCTTGAGTGTGAAGCCCTTACCACACACGTCGCACATGTGAGCACGCTCGCCTGGAAAAACGCCAACAAGAAAATGTCAAACAGAGGCTGTGTTTTGTTGAGTCGCTTGTCACTACATAGAAGGGGTGGGCAATCTTTTTTGTTCAAGTGCCACATTTGATTATTGAAACAGACAGAAAAGCCAAGCCATTTGGAGATAACTTTTTACAGCAA
>NW_017840047.1:0-1000 GCF_001891065.2 Hippocampus comes
AATGTGGCCCGCGACGAAAATGGGTTTGACACCCCGGCTTTACGGTAAACCAAGATGTCAAAAATTTGTTAGCCCACTGCAAATTTTTCTCGGTCTTCCTCTGGCATCCATATTCCTACATGTATATCCTCTAGGCTCAATATTTAAAATCAACATTTACGTCACAAATGCAAGACGTAACGGTATCATCAAGTATGTGTACTTGGAATCGACGGGTACACAGTCCGGGAAAAAAAGTGATTAAGTAAAGGCACGCTGCGGGTTTGAATTCTGAGGGTTTTTTTTGTGGGACTTTGGTGGCAAGAAAATGGTTTGTTGACTCTCCTTACGTTGAATGACTATTTCCTCTTCTGTTTCCGCTCCTCTCTTTTGTCCAACTTAATAGACGTACTTATTTGAGTGATGCAAATGTGTTGCTTAATGTCGAAGCAGATGTGCAAGGGTACACGGGCTTCATCGCGACTCCGAGGTATGCCAACTCCATATAAATCTGCATATGGCCCATTGGTCGAATGGTGTTTTGCATGCTTTGGTAAATATAGATAGAGTCCCCGCAGAGGCTTGTTTTTCTCTTTTCCAACAGCCCAGCTAAAACAAACACAGGGAGTGTTTTCTATTCAGCCACTTGCCTTTTTAAAAGGCACTTCAATCAAGAGAATGGCTGTGAGTCCTCTCCTCCATTTAAATGTTGCCTTTGTGAGCGGCTGCTGCTGTGAGAGAAAGAGAGAGAGAGAGAACGAGACTGGAGCGTGAAGACATTCAATGTATCTCATGAGATTTGTCTAGGACCCAATTAAACCAACAAAATGTCATCGCACCGATGTGACTGGGGCGCAGCATTGAGGAGACTGCTTGGCCCGCTCAATTAGCCATTGATCAGATTGGTGGAAATTAATGTCAATGATGAACAAAAGTAGAGATAGAATCTGCAAACAGCTTCGGTTTGTTGATATGGCGAGGATGGTATGCTGCAGCAGCCATAAGTCAGAAAAGAAAAATA
>NW_017840048.1:0-1000 GCF_001891065.2 Hippocampus comes
AAAAAAAAAAAAAACGCTTGCGCAACAGCTCCGTGGAAATTTCACAGAGATTTCCAGAGTCTGAATAGGGATAAAAATGCGCCAAAGTAACCGGTTCTTTCCATTCCGTTTCCCGCAGCAGCCTACTGAGGCAGCAAACTCGTCGGGACTGAATTTATTGTGCCCTCTGCCGGTTCCTGCCAAGTACTAGCGAACAGCAATTTGATCAAGCCCACCTCTAATTTGTCAAGTGCATAAACAACGAATCTGCACGGACTGGACTGATTTCTCATGGTCCACTGTTCCCAAATAATCACCCAACAGGTCCGAGGAAGCGGCCGGTGAGCGATTGTCACCGTTAGGGCCGTAATGACCCGCTAGACTAGTCTTATTGTTATCGCCCCGATGTAACACCGCAGCTGTCCAAACAGTGGATGTTCACCAGCAGTCCCGACTCCCTCCATTTGTCTCAACCCCTCTAAATCACTCCCCTCTGAAACATCCATAACCCTGAAACACAACAGAGGACCCGGAATGGCGCCCTGATGGTTGCCGCGCCACCTCCGGTCGAGAAAGTCGAGGAGCGAACCGACGGAATAACAGGCAAAGGCACATAACGAGCCTCATCCTGCACCTTCATTAGAGAGGAGGAGTCGCTAACCCCGAAGGGAGAGGGGCTATTCCCACAGCGCCCATTGCACTTTTTAACAAGCCCCCGTTCCAGACACAGCCCACCGGAGATTAGTCCCGTGCACCTGATTTGTCGAGTCCAGCCTCCCGGCACGTTTTAGCTTTAAAGAGGAACCCGCCCTAGATTACGCCGGCTCCCAGCGGGAGCCGCCGGAGCCTCCTCTGACACTGCCTACTTGTGTTTGCAAACAAGGCCAGAGTCTCTGCCGTAAACAAGGTACGAGGAGCGAAAGAGCAGCGGCCTCCTACCGAACATCGCTCAAAACCGAGGGCTTATTTCAACTGCCGCTTGGTTCAAACTCGAATGGAATGACAGACGATTCATGGCAAA
>NW_017840049.1:0-1001 GCF_001891065.2 Hippocampus comes
AAAAAAGCATTCAAGTGTAAAAATGTATTGCTTTTGTAACATTGAATTTGATATTCACTCAATTTACTGCTTCTTGCTTTCTTTAAAAATTGTTTGCTAGAGGGGTCAGAAAAGCTTTGCTCTGCCCCCGGATGTCAGGGTAACGAATGTGTACTGTGATTCATTATCCGTGTGTATTTTGACAGACAAAAAAAAAGTCATCAGCCTTTTATTGAGCCTAAATTGTGAAAAACAATTCTGCACATATTTCATCATTCGCAACTCACTGTGATGTTTCATTTTGTAAAGAAAAAAAAAGCAGATGCTGTGGGTTAACATTCCCTTTTCATCACTGGCATAAGAGAGAACAAATTGGAGACCTTTTCTGCATGTTTTGAGTTGAAACAGAATACGCAGTCTTTCCAAAGCATCAAAAGCTCATATAAGGATTTTGAACAGACTGCTATTTTTCTGAACAGTATCAAGTGTACCACAAAAGTAACTGAAGTAATCCGTCGGGTGCCAACATGAATCTTTTGAATCACTTTAAATTTCAAGGAAGCCATAAAAGTTTTGGCCCGTGTTCAGTTGTGACGCTATACTAATTATTGTCGCTACGGTTTTCAACAGTATAGTCGGTGTCGTGCGCCGCAATGTCCAGAGATGTGTTCCTAATATTTTGGTACGCTCATTTAGGCTTACGTGAGAGGAGAAACGAGAGTGTGCATTCATTATTCATGACGGTCATGAATAATAAATGTGGACATCCATGTCTGCCAAGAGAGTTGTGGTTTGAAAAAAAAAGGAAAAAAAAGGCAGGGATTGATAATTAGGTGCCATCGTGCAGGCAGACAATCGCGTTAATGCAGATTTTTGGACACCGCGTTTGAGCTGTTTTGGCGTCAAAAGATGTTGGGAGCACAGTCGTCGTGTCCTTCAACATGGCGTCGAAACAGACTCATAATATCAACCGCAGGGTTGGATTGTTGATGAGTCACTCCGGCCGCTGTAGTGAATGTGCC
>NW_017840050.1:0-1000 GCF_001891065.2 Hippocampus comes
CCGCAGCTCTGTCATCATAGCCATCTTGATGTTGTCCATTTCTTCAAAACGGATCCTCATGATGAGCCCATTGAGCTTGGGACTGAGGGGGTGGGGCTTGGTTGTGTGGTGCAATCATACGGAGCCAATTTCAGTGAGTTGTAAGGTGGCTTCAGCACAATTGCAGTCTAATTGACAAGGAACTGTCAGATGCTCAGGACATTGTGAGGTGAAGCAGCCACAAGTTAGTCTGGCCCCCAAAAAATCTAGAAAGAAGACATTACAATTTTGGTGTTTGAAGGTGAAGGTTCAGCAATTAATTTCCCCTTGTTTGTGGAACAATCTACTCGCCAGAATCAGAATGGTACCACCCATCTCTTCACCATTCTCGCTAAACCAGGAAGTATCTTGCTCTCTTTGGTTCGGCCCTGGTGGATGTCTGCATTCTTAGTTGGTCATGACAACAAAAGAAAAACAAACAAATGTATTGAAGGCCCTAGTGACGTACAATGTAATCCTCCATAGTGTCGGATGTCATGCTCAGCGAAAGTCGAGAGGAAACTACTGAACACTGCTTCATTCTTCTCATCATTACTCTTGAAATTGTATATTTTTACATTCTATGTGGGACATCTTCCCCACAACTGGTTTCATTTTCAAGCTCAAGGACAAATCAATAATACAAATAAGCCTTGAAACAAACTTTAACTCACTCCTACCAAGCAAAATGAAACTGTGGGCTTCCGTATTTAGAAGCACAACTGTAAATACGCCACTTGTTTCATGTCTAAACACAGCGAGCGCATTCCTTGTCCTCTCTCGCTGCCTGACGTTTCTCTCTTGTTCAGTCTTTTAATCATTCTGAGTTTGTGCGGCAAAGCCACAGAGACGCCATATTGTCATTGTAAGTATGCGATTTGCTCCTCATTAGCACTCTATGGTTTGATTGTGTTGTGGGATTTATGCATACATGTAGTACACGTAATTGCAGCTTGTTGTCTTCGTTGCTATATGCGTCGAC
>NW_017840051.1:0-1000 GCF_001891065.2 Hippocampus comes
AAAAAAAAAAGGTGGCTTGGCTCCAATTGACATTTCAATAAGTGGAACAGAGCGTTGGCAATTCATTTCCAACTTTTCTGAAACAATTATTGAGATGGTACCTCCAGGCGGTGTACGTTCCGGGTCCCGGGAGTCCCGCCGGCTGAAAGAGTAATTGACTAAATTGTAGCACACACACACATCGGGGCCATTTACAAATTTGCCAAAAATGAATCGTTTAAAATGAAATGAGGGTGACTCTCAAATTAGCAAGGAGAATGATTGAGATGTGGCTCTGGGAATTAAGAAACACGATTTAGAGCTCGGCAGAAAGGAGCATCCTGTGAATAGTCCAGCGTTACTCACCAAAGCCGCTCTGAATCGTATTTAAATATCAGCGCCGTTTAACGGATGCTCAGAAAGACACGACGGGCCGCGCGGTGTTTACACTTTTGGGATGGCTCGACAGATCGCTGAAGAACGGATCGTTACGGGATCCAAATTCTCTACGAGTGTTTGCCAACGGCTTTCTACAAAAGGACGGACTGACGGGCAGGTGGATATCGTCGGATGAACACAAGCAACGCTGGCTGTGGGAATGCGGCGTTAGGTCCATTTTACAAGGTGTAGCCATTTGGGGAGAAACAACAACAAATGATTGCGATTGCGAGGGCCTGACAGGCATGATTGATTGTTGTGCAGACACTGTGTTGGTTGTTGCCCGTTGTTTCATTCCTGTGGCTCCCAGCAGCCACTGCTCTCATCGCCCCAGCGAAAACCCTCCCAACCACTGATGAGTAATTACTAAGTTCATTAGCCACGCTAGTGGTCCAGAGATGTATTACAATGAGATTTGTCATCAAATGTCCTCGACCCCCCCGCCCCGTTTCTCCTTACATATCTGATTCTCACATGTGAGTTTGAAGGGCTAATTTGGTTTACTGTTTAATGACAACGAAAATAAACCTGGTCTCACTCAATTCTGCAAAGGCACAAAAAGTTGTGAAAGCTCCTATCGCGC
>NW_017840052.1:0-1001 GCF_001891065.2 Hippocampus comes
GAAGAACATTTTGTTAGTGTTAAAGAAAGACAGATGGGGCTCTGTGACCTCCCCGAAATGAAGTGTGAGAGAACATGAGAGTTATAAGTTACTTATCTAGCGGCAATCCAACAACAACAAAAAAATACGTAGCAGATTTCCGTGAGTGAGTTGCAAACAAGAATCCGTATCATTCTGGTGACGATCTGGACAAAAATACAACGTGACTGGATTCAAAATGATCCCGCCCTCTTACATCATCCGTCACATGATCATTTGCAACGGTAAGATAGGCGTCAACACACGGAAAGGTTCACCTTTTTAGGTCATAAACAATTTTTTTACCCTCCAAGATCCTGCACCGTACATTTATTTTCTCTTTGGTCTCATTTTAAATCCATCTACATCGCAACTAGGCTCATGCTAGCTAGCCCGAAGCTCGTTCGTCTCTCAGGTCCGGCGTCCAAGTTTGCAAACCCCCTTCCGTTGGTTGCTAGCGTTAGCTGGCCAAGACGGAGATGTTAGCCAGCCAAGTATTCCCATGACTATTTCCGGGCATCTGCTCGAATGAGCTGTGTACGTAGCTTGAGGTGTACTCGCCATGTCGATAAAGCTGAGGTAGGGTGACGGGATCTACCATCCAAACATTCCGACAATATGCGATGACGCATTCCGACTTGAATGGAAACATTTTGATTCCGTGTTTGACAGCCATTTCGCTACTCAATTTGAGTCAAGACCTATTCGTGTACAGCCCTAGTATTTATGTTGTGTTTTAATGACACAGTTTTATGTTGCGCCAGGAGTTACCTAGTTGTTAGGAGGACACCGTGTTTATGTCGGTCTTCAAAATAAAGGCCTTTCAGTGAAGGCCATCTCTATTGCTTCATTTTTGTCACATGAGAGAGTGATGTTTGCCAGAATGCGGTTGGACAAACAAAGACAAATATTAGTCCTCGACTGTTTTTTTTCCCCACCACTTTTGTGAACACTTCAACCTTGGTGAAGGAGTACGCGCGTTA
>NW_017840053.1:0-1001 GCF_001891065.2 Hippocampus comes
ACACATATGCATAATTGGGTTGATAATAGCCTATTATGCCAAAAGATGGCAGCAAATTCAATTTTTCTATTAGACAAGGCTATGGCCTGACACTGTATTTACTTTTAAAGTACACATAGTAACATTTACTAAAAAAGAGAACATACAAAAAGCAAAGACATTTCGTAAAGACATAATTTCCGAACATACCTCTGGAGGCTAGAACACCTCTGAACTGGATCAACCCATCAGAAAATTTGCGTACATCGCTGACCGTCTGCATGATGTAGTTCGAGTATGAGGTGAAGCTTTCGAGATTGGGTGAGTGCATGGGGCGGCCCTTGGACATCTTGTCCGACCCATAGGAGCCCAAAGTGACAGTGTTCGAACTGGAGCTGGAAAATCGAGAGATGCCCAGAGGGAGTTTGGTTCCTCCTCCGCTGCCACCACCCCCTCCGGATCCTCCGCCGGTACTCTGGCGCAGCATGGCCCCAAGCATGCTTTCTTGGCCCTTAGGCCTTTAAGCTTGTGCCCCCGTGGTTCTACTCGAGAATCAAACTGAACACAGGCGTACCATAAGGATCAAGGGTTCTGCAAAGCAAGAGTGAACAAGACTGAGTGTTATAATAGTCCATGGGGGATCATGTTTTAACAAAAGATGTTCACTATAATAACAGAACAAAGAACCTGCATGGTGTCACATTGTTTTTATCAGCAACAAGAATGTCATCTGCAGTAGTTCACAAGTGCTGCTTATGAAGGATAGGAGGGGTGAGGTGATGTTGCTGATGTAACACATTTACAAATCAATGCCAAAACCTGGATTTAATGGCTTTCAGGCACAGTACTGTAGTGTTACTTTTAGATTCGGTTTAAAAGCTGTGACAAAATTGCTGCCAGTCGTGTTTCTGATACACCTTAGGGAAAATAGTTATAATTAAAACACATTGCTGAACACAGTCTGACACCACGAAATAAATCAAAGCACGTTTAAACGATAAATTCCACCGTTCGATCGCTTT
>NW_017840054.1:0-1001 GCF_001891065.2 Hippocampus comes
GCCTTATCCGGAGCACCACTGAGGCAAAGTGTCCTCTGATCAGTGGATTGAACATAATTACAGGCACTCAGAAAAACGAGAACGCTTTACAATGCAATGTGACGGCGAATAGTGGAAAATGCTTTGAACTTTTCCCGCCTCTAACTCAACAAGGATCTGACCTGTCATCACCAACTGCACATCTCTATTCTAAGGCAGACCAACACAAACCGAGGACCGTAAATAAGGCTCAGATTATTTGCGTCTGGGTTAAACTGGGTCAAGCCGCAGTTGGCCACAATCACGTTGCGGCTGCCGGCCAACAGGGACAGGCAACATAGCTAGCGCACACATTTCTCCAAACCAAGTATGCAGAAACGAGGAGTCGCATCTCTCTTCTCCGGCCCTGTTGTCTGAGCTTGCCTATGTACTGATGACGGTATTACTCCTGAGATCTCTTCTCGCACCCACCGGTGATTGAGTGTTTGTGGTTTGATATTACACAGACTTGCGCTTGTCAGCTGTGGTATAAAATAAACGCAGCCATAGATTTCCAATTAAAGGTGGCTGGCAGAGCTATTAGTTAGCTCTAAGGGTAGCTGTCAGGGAACGGAATTAAACCGGCGTCGAGAACCGCCATGATAAGGCGGCGGTGAGATGAGTGTTTATCTACCTGGGACACACAATCACAGTGTCGATGGCGCACACACACAAATTGTGTACATCACATTAGGCTTGAGATATACAACACATCATGAGATGATAAATCTGTCAATAGTAGTTATCCTGTTTGGCTGAAATGGACGTAGCATCGCGTCTGGTTGAATTGCGCAATTTGCAGCCGAGTTGGAAGTCATTCGAAAAAGATGCTATGATGAAAAATGACTTGCTGTCAGATTTTGCGGATCAAGAATGTTGTGAATAAGCAAATGTTTGTGGATGAGGGTTTCCCTTAAATGCACACATTGTGGGAAATGGTTTTAATTACCTTTGGCTGATTTCTTTTGATTTTTGCGTCAGGT
>NW_017840055.1:0-1001 GCF_001891065.2 Hippocampus comes
TAAGGTTAGCATAAGCAATATCAGAAACGACAAGCCCAGCAATTAACGTTGTGTGATGACTATCAATGAAAACTGAACGTTATCATTTGTAAAGACCTAATATTTAATACAGACTCCTAGTTTGTCTAGTATCATTTGTCTGACATGCTTTTGGATTCAGAGCTCGCTAACGCCGGAAGGCCTTTATTTCCCGGGAACGACGTGGACGACCAGTTGAAAAGAATCTTCAGATATCTTTTTCTCAGCGTGTTGATGAAGTTTGGATTACAGAATTTAGGGTGGATTAAATTGGAGGTCCAAATGCCCAATTCCAAATTTCCATAATGCAAAATAAGAGCAAAAAAATCCCAAATTTGTTCACTTGAGCCATGTGGCAGAAATCCAGCTTTTGTTTGGTTTTCTTTGACCACCTGACTGACACGTTGTTGGGCACGCCGACAGAAGAGCAGTGGCAGACCATGACCAAGCTCCCAGACTACAAGGTACCACATTTAATAACGTGACATATGTGATGTGAGCACACTGCCAAAGACAAACTTCCTGTCTTTGCAGCCATATCCTTTGTATCCAGCCACCACCTCACTGGTCAACGTGGTGCCCAAACTCAGTAGCACAGGTCGAGACCTACTCCAGGTACGAGACACGACATTCTGCAGAATGACGGAGTGGTCCAAAGTCTGGACAGGGTCTTTTTGAAGACCCGCATATATTTTTATTGGCCTGAAGCGCATTGTAATCATAAAATTACACAGAGCCCACATCAAAAGGATTTGTTAAAAATACTGAACTCATGAAAATATAAAATGGAACAAGTTAAATGTTACCTGATTGAAAATTAGTCAAATTTTTTGATTGTGTTTCTTTATATAAATATATTACACTTTTTATTTATTTATGTTGTATGTAGCTATTAATATCTTTTAACTGATCAGCATGCAGTAACTATTTTTGAATTAATTTTAGCATCTTACATAAATAAGGTGAAGTACCCCCCCCCCCCC
>NW_017840056.1:0-1002 GCF_001891065.2 Hippocampus comes
ATAATTGGTGTTTAAAGTGAATGAATGAATAAATTAATTCAATGCAAATTCAAGCGCAGATACTCCTGAATAAACTATTGAAGATCACTATTTGAACTTCACAAATTAATCAGATTAAAATGTTTTAGTTAAGTACAGCTACTCATCCATCACATCCATAATATGAACCGCTTGTCCTCACAAGGGTCGAATGGATTTTCAACTGACAAGAGATTGAACTATTAAAAGTCATGAACTACACATGCCTTCAAAAAGGGTGACTGACTGATTGATTGATTAAAATTGTATTCCAACGATACCCTCTAAAAAAAAAAACAAGAAATGAAAACTACCACCCAAAAGAATACCATACTGAAAGACCACGTACTGTACTTAGTTAGATCCTACCACGTAATTAAATACATTTAATCAGTTCTAACCATGCTAGTTTTAAAAGGAAATGTTTTGTAAACAACATCAAAATGAGTTAAAGTACAGAGATAAAAAATTAACTGACAATAAATGACCTTGCATTTCAAGAGTTAAAACTGCCCCATTGGCCAACTGAATAATTGCCCGATAGTGGCGCCTCCCAGAGGAACAGGAAGTCACACAAACTGCAAGACACCAATAAGTATCTGGATTCATCAGACGTGTTTCTTTGTATATTTCTCAACTGAATCAACACCTCTGTATAAAATACAAAAAGGCCAAACGCCCCAGAGAACTACCCCCCCCTCCTTTCCCCCATTTCACTCAAGTCACCAGCCGTCTTTGAGAGTCGTAGCCCGAAAGGTACACAACGGTTATGTCTGTGCGCTTGTGTCATGCTTGTGTGCTGGTGCGCACACGGTGTACTGCATCTGCGGCTTGTTATGTTCTCATACAAACAGACATCTCCTCCCACAGAACACATCACAGAGGGGCTTTCCCCATTCCCTGCTGACATCTCTGCTCCATGTCATGTGTCTGCAACCACCTCCTCCCACTACTGTCCTCTCTCCCACCATCCCCTTAGATGGC
>NW_017840057.1:0-1002 GCF_001891065.2 Hippocampus comes
CCCCCCCCCCCTTCTTTCTTGAACTGTGGGTGTCTTTTTAACCTTTAAATACAATTATGAATAACGACTTTAAAACAGTGCAATATAACTACACACTTAAGACGAATAAAGTTGCTTCTCACACCCTCTTTTCGAAATATCCGCACCCCGCCCCCTTCATTTTTATTCAGGCACAAGGGCAGTTGACCGTGAACTTGACCCAGTGTATCTCGGACCCTATTTTCCTTCAGGCACATTCAAAGGACACATTAGTAAACGTCAAAACTCTTGCTTTAAAAATGGCTGCAATTACAGTATGTGCCGTTTGACTTGTATTCCTCGGCCTGTTTGTCCAAGATGAATGAACCCAGAGGAGCTGACCAACATTCTTACGGGAACATGAACGACTGTGAAGAAGCACAGTTGTGTGTGGAGGAAAATAACACCACCATGCCTTACAAAGTGAGTTTGTCCCCCCTGCAACATGGGCTCGTGCAGTTAACTTTCGGTAGACATTTGGACTGTGACCCGTTCGCGTTTGCTTTATGTCATTTCATGGTTATGCATGACATAGAATACTGTCAAACATTGGAGAAATAATAAATGTCGACAGTCAGAGATTCAAATTTTCAATCATGTTGTACACTAGAGGGCAGTATTGTTCATCTAATTCTCATTCGTCATTTTTCTCGTTTTGTTCAAACTGTTTCATGCTCAGGAACGTGGCAGTTCTGAAATGGACTTTACCAATGAAAAGCACAACGAGGCAGACTGCAGGCCTCACCTCTTCATGACTGCTCCTGGTTCAGCGACGGCCATCTCAATGACCGTCAGCACCACGCTGAGTCCTGCTGTGCCCAGGCCCACAAGGGACATAGTTGGTCCCGTTGCGTGTATGTGCGAACCCATGGGCTCAGTATGGGACGCAATGGAATCTACAAGACCTGCCTCCTCTGTTCCTGTTAGTGCTGCTGCTCATCTACACCTCCTCGGAGAAGCCTTGTTGCTGATTGGACACCTCCT
>NW_017840058.1:0-1002 GCF_001891065.2 Hippocampus comes
CACACATAACGATAATCGGGCCAAGTTTGAACCTCCCCCTTCATCCTCTTTATTAAAATCAGCAAATGTTAGGCTCGATTGTCAGGCGTCCCTAAAAATATGATCCTGAGCTACTGTCCTCTGTTAAGAGTGATTTTTACTTTCAATTCTAATCAGAAAACGGTCCGGCCGATAATTGTAAAGCTAGGTCCACACATACCGATAATCAGGGCAAACGTGATCATCCCCGACAAGCGTCAAGCAGAGTACGACCATCCCAATAATCCGTCCGAATTTCAGCATTTTCCCTTTCCGCTGATCAAAGAAAGCAAAGACTGATTGTCAGATGTCACATGACAGATTATCCCGAACGATTATCCTGCGGTGTGAGGTGTGTTCAACAAACAGTTGAACTTGATGACGACATTGAAAACAAAATGTGCGGGTAGTGACGCGCCGCTGTGTGTGTTGTGTATCTTTAAATTCAGGTGCCTGAACCTTGTCTTCCCGCTTTTTCCCGCCGTGCGATTGCTGAGCCGATGTCTCAACAGCAGTGAAAATGAACTCTGAAAAAACAAACAACGCAGCTCTCCCTACCCCCCGACAGCTGCTTCCTGCTGGATGAGCTCCTTGGTCTGCACGCTGAAAAGTGGGTCATGCCGTCTGACAGGAAGTGCCAGGTAAGCTGCTCGGGCCGCTTCCTGTTTTGGATTTCGCCGCCATGCGCCAAATACGGCCTGCGTCGCTTGTTAGCATTAGCGATCGTAATTTGTATTTATCAAACCACGGGTTCATTTGTTATCAGCAAAAAGTTAGTCACTACCCGTCATCAAATGGACGGAACGGACACGAACGCATCATGACAAGTAGCGGGAATGTGCCCACGCTGGCCATTTGCTTTGAGTATGACTCTGTGTTTTCAAATTAAAACAAAATGGAGGTTCAGTAATAGTTTGGTATGACTTCAAGATGGCGCCGCGAGCTGTAAAGCAGCTCCTACACTTCTTGTTCTTCTACTTTCTT
>NW_017840059.1:0-1002 GCF_001891065.2 Hippocampus comes
GGCCTGAAAATAGATTTAGGAAAAAAGCAGAACATCTGTCATCTGAGAGAAGGGACAAATCCAAACCTGGTTAAAGCTCGGTGACCACAAAAAAGAAAGTTCGGGGGGGGTAAAAAAAACAATGCCACCAAAGAAGGTGCAGTCTCTCGAATGGAAATGGAGCTTAAAAAAAATCGGTGTGCTGATGTGATAAATTGTTGAGAAAGCAGACCACTAATGCGCTGCATGAGAAATGAAATAACGCGTCTTGCCCTCGTGCCTCAGCTGTTGCACCAGATTTCTCCCACAACCAATTGAGGAGCCAGACGTTGGTCAAGGTTGGCGGAGATATGCTCATTGAGTGCAAACCCAAGATGTCTCCGTGGGGTGTGATCTCTTGGAGGAAGGGCAGTGAAGCGCTCCAACCAAGTCAAAGGTAACTGCTACACGTTTTACCCTGAAAACACAGCGAGACTTTTGCCTCCAAGTAACATTACTTTTTTGCTCGGAGCGGAATGCTGCAATATACTACACCGTGAAATCCGTACCGTGAAACAATGATGTGGCTTATTTGTGCATTTATTTCCCAAGGAAATGCTTTGCTTTTTCAAAGCGTCATCCTGTTTTCAAATCAAATCCTTGCACTTTTGCACTCAGACCGACTCGACCCAAACGCCAGTCGTCGTGCCGACGATGCAGCCTTCAAGTTGAAGGCTATTGACCTTGCCGTTGTAAAAGGCAGTCCTGCCGCCAAATCCTAAAATGTGTCAACTTTATTTTTTGGGGGCGGCATTCGGCTTACATACCCGTTTTGTGAATTTTACAGTAAATCAAGGAATGACTGACATCTGACAGGATGTCTGAGACTTGACATTTTCATTGGTTGTCATGTTGAACATCATCTGTATTCCTTCAATGTGCCTGCTGTCACTGCTGAAGAAACGCATGTCAAGTTACATTTTTATTCAGGCGCAAAAAAACAAAAAACAACATTGCATGTATACACACACACACCATAAATGA
>NW_017840060.1:0-1003 GCF_001891065.2 Hippocampus comes
AATCATATAAACGTCCATTTAACTCAATGAAACGCTGCAGGAAGACACCTTTGGATAGATGTGTCCTCCTCTAAACCAGTAAGGTGAAATATCATACTGGCATTTTAGAACAAAATTCCCTAAATTCAGCTTTTTACTTCTCGGTCTTTATTTTGAAGAGTAAAAAAACAAAACAAATCAATGCATATAGATATCGACTAATATGAAATACTTATATCGTGATACACTTTTCAACTATATCTGCCAGCGTTCTGAAGCATTTCTGATTATCCTCTGATTAATGGCGAGACTGAAAGCAAATTAGCTAAGGAGCGCATCCCACAAGCCGCCACAGTGCCTCTGCAGGAGCGTCCATTAACACACACAGGAAGTGCTCCCCCCCCTCTCAACAGCCCCCTTTGGGCCAATCAATCCACGACGCCACTGGTCCAGTCCTCACCAAATGCAAGTCATTCATCAGTCATTCCCAGCGCCCGGCCGTCTGCACTGCAATGGCTCTGGTACTAAAACCCTCCCACATATTGAGAGCGGCCCGTGTTTATTGGGTGACAGGATCAAAACAAGGTCATATTTTGGCGGAGGTGGGGGACGTGGACCATGTTCAATATTGCTTCGCCCTGACAATAACCTTCATTTGACGGAGATATGCATCTTTCAGCATATTGTATTTTGGTTGTCCTTCAGTCTAGCAGCAACGTCAACTTGTTTAATTGCCTGGAAAAACAACGACTGAAGCTGAAACATGCTCTTTCCAGAATTACTGGAGAGTCTAAAAAGAAAAGCTGTCGCATGTTTGTTGCTGCATGATGTATTCAGTGAAATGCTGAGGCCATGCCTCTTTCAGTGAAGCTAATCGATATGTATATGAAACACAGCATCGTTTAGACGGAGAGCAGGTGCGCGTCTGTGCGTCCGTCCAGGTGGACCGATGCTGGAACGGCCACAGACACGAGAAGGTCTTGATTGAGGAACTCCGGCCCGATCAGATGAACCGTGATGCCAA
>NW_017840061.1:0-1003 GCF_001891065.2 Hippocampus comes
AAAAAAAAAAAAGAGTTCAAATTGGAAAAAAAAATTATAAGAAAAAATTCCCAGATGTGCAGCTCCTCCAGATATTTGTTGTTTAGTGTCGTATCTTTATCCACATACTTACTGGCCACTTAATTAGGTACACGTTCAACGTAAAACTGATTCTTATCCACTGACGCCAAAAATATCAAAGATCCATTTTTACTGGGCTGCAAGCCAAATATCCATTTGAACCGGACTCGTCGTGAATGAGTTAAAACTTCGCCTTTAACAAAGAGTTTGATTTTAATAATTCAGACCGTCGGCGCTCGCGCACTCACCGTCCCATCCATCAACCATTTCTGGAAGTCCTCTCTGCCCGCCGGCGGTTTCTCCACGCTGCCGCCACATTGGGCAACGATCCAGTCAACAAGCCGCTGCTCCAGATCCGGGTCGTACTTCTGCTCGATCTTTTCTTGGACCTCTCGGCTCAGGCCGTAACTGGGGCCCCTGTTTGCCATGACAACGCTTCCCAGACGTTTCACCCGGCGACAACGGCCTGGAGGGAAGAATACATTGACAATGATATTTATATTACAATACGGTGATATTAGTATATGTACACCTTTATAAGCCACGATCTCATGAAAATCAGGTTTTGTTTTTAAATTTTTATGATCCAGAATGTCTTCAGCTTTCACGACATTCTACACAAATTCTAGGCAACATACTGGAGGTAGCAAAGCAATGCCAGCATGTTTATTATTGTGCAGGCACAATTCCTCCCTTCTCAAAATTTTTTTTGGATCCAGAATTCCTTTCCAAATCTTGAGATTTTACTTGACAGAGATGACAAAGCACTTTGCGCTGGTTGTAGCAAAGCAACCCCAAAATTTTTTCAGTTTTTGTGTTGCCGTCGAAGCAAGCGCCGCTTGTTGTAACCTCAACCAAGATAACCACAACATTAGAAACGCCTCTCGGGTTGCACAAAGATTCGACATGACGTGAAATTAATTTCGATTTTTAAGACCAGAAT
>NW_017840062.1:0-1003 GCF_001891065.2 Hippocampus comes
AAAAAAATGGTTGGAGCAGTGGTAATATAATTGGGAGCAAAAGTCTTCCATTCAATTGAGATTGACATTCATTCTCACTCGCTGACACCCCCCCACTGGAAAAAAATAATGGAATTAAAGTAATTGGAGCCCTAGTGCCTATTGCAGAGGCTATTGGAATAAGCTATTGATTTTAAAAGAATTCATACAGCAAGTTCTAAAGCATGAATTCTCTATATGAGAGCAGCTCGAAGTAAACAAACTATACGAGGGTGCCTAACAGAGCGTTAATGTGATGTATCCACTGTAAAGATGCAACGCAAGATGAGACGACATAAAGCAAGAGTTGTGCACGTCTGCGTTTACTGTGCACGAGGGCGAAGTTGATCAGAAAATATGATTGGCTGAGACGCATGAAGACAAACTCTCACGGTTCCCCGCACCCCTAATGGTTTCCACTCCGTTTCTTTTATGGTCGCTCAATAGGTGAGGGAATAGTGTCCCGCCACAGTGTTTGTACATTAAGCAAGGTCTCCCTGTCCACAACGAGGAGGAGAAGTAATTGAACCAGTGGGTGATATTGCTCATGCCTACATTGGTGTGTCACACATAAACCACCTTTGGGAGGAGTGTTGCTCTTGATCAAGGGCGATTGACTTGTGTGTTGATGATGTTCCGTGGATTGTGGAGGGCAGGTACGATTTGTTACCTCAGCAACACAAAGGACTTGTTCAGGTCGGTACAGTAGCCCTAGCTGGGCTTAAGTTGCTTCAAATTGTTTCTATAATTTCCTACAGCAAAGGCTTAAACCAAATGTGTATGTCGGAACACATAGTCTAACACTGACCTACATTAAGCGCCCGAGTAGAGTCATCATTAGAGTAAGGATTTATGTGAAAAATGCTTTGAGGCCGTAAATATTGGGCAAACAAATGCTTATGCCATTGTCCAGGCGATGAGTGGGTGATGTCTGACGTCCATGCCAAAGATTTCAATCTTTGTCTCATCAGACCCAGTCTGTTGA
>NW_017840063.1:0-1003 GCF_001891065.2 Hippocampus comes
AGATTTGCATTGGAGGAGCTTTTCAATGTTTGATCTGCTCAGCATGAAGAAGAGCCCAGCATGCACCTTCGGATCACGTGACCAGCGTCGGTTGATTTTTTTTTTCTGTTCTTTTATTTGGCGAGGTGCTTCTCTGTTTTTGGCGAGGAAGTTCGTCTTTTCCAGCATGGAGAAGCAGATGATGCCTTGTCTTTCATTGTGGCATTTTTCTGTGTATTTGTGCTTCCATTTGCTTATGTATCCATATGCCCCCCCGGCCCCCCCTTCAGGTGGCTTCCCTCGGCGTGACAACATTCACCCTGTGCGCCCTGTGCATCGACCGCTACCGCGCTGCCGCCAACGTGCGCTCGTACTACGAAATGACGGACAACTGGGCGTCCACCGGCGCCAAGCTGGCGGTCATCTGGGTGGGGGCCCTGCTGCTGGCCCTTCCCGAGCTTCTCATCCGCCAGCTGGTGACGGAGGAGGGCGACGCCGCCGAGGGAGAGCCCGGGCCGGCGTGCCAGCGCTGCGTGGCGCGCGTGTCCACCCGCCTGCCGGACACGCTGTACGTGCTGGGCCTGACGTACGGCGGCGCCCGCCTGTGGTGGTTTTTCGGCTGCTACTTCTGCCTTCCGACGCTCTTCACCATCTTCTGCTCGCTGGCCACCGCCCACAAGATCCGCGGCGCCGAGCGGGCGGCGGCGGCGCCCTCCCGCGGCACTCAAAAGCAGATCCGCCTGGAGAGCCAGATGAACTGCGCCGTGGTGGCGCTCGCCGTCCTCTACGGCTTCTGCCTCATCCCCGAGAACGTCTGCAACGTCGTGGTGGCCTACATGGCGGCGGGCGTGCCGCCCCGTACGCTGGACATTCTGCAGCTGCTGAGCCAGCTGCTCCTCTTCTGCAAGGCGGCCGCCGCCCCCGTGCTGGTCCTGTGCCTGTGCGAGCCTTTCCGCCGGGCCTTCCTGGACTGCTGCTGCTGTTGCTGCCGAGAGTGCGGCGGCCCAAGCGTCGTTGGCGCCCC
>NW_017840064.1:0-1003 GCF_001891065.2 Hippocampus comes
TTTTTAAAGGGCAAGTCCTGCCGAATGCTGAGTGCCTATAATGGTGCAAGATATTCAAGATCAGAATTACTGTATTTTCATCGGATGTTAAGATGGGCATATTAACACGTTATTTTTGTCACAGACATTGCTCACACAAGAGGTCCTGTTGATGGCAGCCTCTATGCGCAAATAAAGAAGCGCCGGGACCCAAGTTCTGGTTCTGTTTCTTCAACCAATGGCAGCAGCCACGGGGCAGAGGAGAGACCCGATCAATTCCTCTCTCATCACTCTGACTCGGCCCTTTCGGCACATTCGAGCCCCTTTAACCAATCATCCATCCATCCTGACCACCGCGAAGAGACATTACGTCCACCGCCTCCATCCAGGCAAGAACGAGAGGAGCTTGAGCGTCTTCTCGGAGGAATAGAGGGAAGCCGGGATGTCGAGCGAGAGACAGCCATCTTGGATGACGGCGATTCATCACCTTCGGAACGGACCGAGACACTGAGGCTCAGCAGGTCCTGTTCGTGCCGAGATGGATACCGGTCTCAGCGCTGTGCAGAACCTGGATGCGACCGCACCCTCCTAATGCCAAATGGTTACTGCCTGGATCGAGCACCCGGTACCAATGGGCACCACGGGGCCACTCCTTCTCCCATCCCCAACTCAGCTGCTCCTCCCTCACACATGGACCTGTGCCAGCACTATAGTCCACACTCCCACCAGTCTCTCCCACCACCGGACCTGGTGTGGGATCGCCAGAGCAACCAGCAGCACTGCCGCTCCTGCTCGGAAGCTACCTCCTCGCGTCATCTCTGCCCCTATCCTTCGCTTGACCACAACCATTCTCACTATCCTCTCTCCGCACCGGCTCGCCTCTGCTGTCGAGAGGACGATTACAGTCCCTACCACATTCCTCCTCTGTCTCACAGCCACCACCATCCCCACCCTCACAACCCCAAGTCCTCCACCAGCCCACCCTATCATGAAGTCATGCTAATGGAGAGTCTACCGCCCCCTG
>NW_017840065.1:0-1002 GCF_001891065.2 Hippocampus comes
TTTTTTTTTTTGCGACTAACGGCATGAGAATAATGGAGGAAGCCTAATAAATGCGGTGTCTCCGTGTCCCATAATTTGGGACACACAAGAGATGACATTGTGTGCTATGTTTAAGACACTGCTCCCTGCCCAGCCTACCTCAACGCGGTTTCGGTGAAAGTGTAGCTTACCATGTTTCCACTGAGCCATAAGTGAAGGATTTTTTTTATCCTGCTGCTCGAATCCTTCTCCTTAAAATGAGCAAAGCCGGGGGCTTTATTTGGCAACAATGAAAGCCATTTTGTCCAGGTGCCGTCTAAACCAGCGACAAAAGTCTCAGTGCACCGCCGCTCGATCTTTCACACTGACTGACAGCCGTGTGAAATGGGCTCATTGCCGCGTTGCAACATACAATTAAGTTCCAAACATAGCAGTGTGTTCGGAAAGCAAGGAAGACAGTGAGAAAAAGGTCCACTGCTCCGATACTAAGATTGCGTTTTTGCATGGGCCAGTGGCTGATGGACAGATGTGATTTTCAGAAACGGTGCTCATACAACTAAATCTTAGCTCGGTGATTCGTTTGGAAAACCAAGTGTTTGACGTTCTTGTAAAGTGAAAATAAAGATGTCTTCTAAATTTTACATACTAGAGAGAACAGTGCTGTTAACAACCCCGCTAAAAGGGAATATTGATACACTGTGTAAGATAAGGTGGTCTCATATATTTGTTTGCATATAGTAACATGACTTCACAGTTTATTCTCCTCCACAGGTGAGCAGATTTTCGACATTGACAGCGGCCGCAACGCCCCCCTCCACGCGCCCCCCTCGGAGCACTACACCATCATCTTCAACACCTTCGTCATGATGCAGCTCTTTAATGAAATCAACGCCCGCAAGATACACGGCGAGCGCAACGTCTTCGAGGGCATCTTTAGGAACCCCATCTTCTGCTCTATCGTTTTTGGCACCTTCGCTGTGCAGGTCAAAAAAGTTTTTGGACAACATGAATTGTACTTAAAGT
>NW_017840066.1:0-1003 GCF_001891065.2 Hippocampus comes
CATAAAGACATTAACCCAATGATGTGTTTAAATATAACTGGATAGTAATTGATATATTTGCATAATGTCTCAAGTCATCATAACAATAACAACAAATAGTTAGCAACTGCAATGCAGTTCACAGATTAACTACTATAAGCAGCTCAAGTTCTTGTTTTTATTTCAAGGCAGCCTGGATGCCCTGTGGCGCCACACTGCCTCTCACAGGTCAGTCTGGGTATTACAGCTAACTTCTGGTTTGGGGTAAAGAAGTACTTCCTTTTAAAAATCAGCCAAGGTTGTTAAGAATCTTTGTGTGGGCTTTAGTCTCTACAAATGACAGTTACATTCTTTGTCATTTTAACATTTCGCATGCACCGGGGATGTTTCCAGTAAGATTTTGCTGAATGGCATTCCATATGAATCAAATGTTGAATGACGGCTCAACAAAAACACCGGCTAGCATAATCGTACCCTCGGATGTTCAGGTTGAACATAAGGCTGTCATCACAGTCTTTCAGTGGATTGACAGATTTGAAAACATCACCACACCCGAGGGCAGTAAAAACAATAACGGATGGGAGAAACGTGCTTACAAGAATTCTGAATCAGTCAATACATTTCAAGAAACTTAAGGAAAGAAAGCTTACCTTCAGAAATGGCATTAATGTTCTCAAGGGCAGATTGTGCTGATTTAAAGGGGAAAAAGGCAGCCAGGCTCACCATACTATTGAATTTAGCCAGACTCAGCACACACTGCTCCACCTGAAACATACACTCGGCGATGAGTCTCCCATAATAATGCCAAACCAAGTAGCAGTGAGGCAATAAAACCCACCTGGGGCAGCAGCATGCTGATCTCCTCCACCTCTTTCACGACAAACAACGCGTAGCCGGACGCATGCTCAAACAACATGTGCAACAGCACCTAAACAAATACAATTAATCCATAAGAGTTTCATTCATAACCGAGTACCAGTGTTGTTTTGGGCAGCCATCTTGGTTTTAGTCTTTTGTATAAAAA
>NW_017840067.1:0-1003 GCF_001891065.2 Hippocampus comes
TTTCATAGCTTAGTGGTCCAAGCGCTTCAATTTTGGTGGATGAAGTTGCAACACAAGGAATTCTTTTTTTTTTATTTTACAGGCAGGCAGCATGTTGCCCAACTGGTTTGCACGCAAGTCTCACAGTTCAAAGTTTGGGGGTTTGAATCGGGGCTGCAGCCATCAGCGTAGCTGCCATTTTTGTTTGAAGCAAACATTTGAGTGTTTTTGTGTACGACTCAATAATACCACAATCAAGCAGCTAATGTTATGTGATTGCTTATTTGTTTTATAGGTAATGAACATTTCTGGTTCTAGTATGTGGTGCCATGTGGTATGTCTCCAAGGCAAAAAGCCAAACAACACTGAATCATCTGAGTTTATTTCTTCATTTGTACACAAGTATTCTTGAGGAGGCGTTGTCATCACTTTTCTATTGTACCGAGAGTAATAAAAAAAGAATCTAAACAAAACCATGCACATTCTTCACATCACTGACTGTGCTGATGGAGGCCATTTGATGATGGGTAAGCACCCGTTCTTCAAACAACTTGGGAATCTTAAAACCGCCGTGATGTGGGGCCGCCCTACTTTATCAATTAATTATTTTTCTTGTAGTTTTGGCTTTGCTGAAATTAGCCTGTTTCAAGGGGGCGGTTGTCTCATGCAAATGAACGACTGCTCCCCCATCCCCCATTTCAGATACAGTCAAGATAACAGTCGATGGAGAGGCAGGCTCTCCAGATGCAAAGCTGTTTGGATTTAAGACAAACAAACCAAAAAAATCCATAATGTCTTAAATTTTGACTTCTTCTCTCCGAGCAGGTACTTCATTTGTCTTTCTTTGCGTCAACGCTGAAAAGCATTCGCACGCAATTTCTTCATTGCACTCTCTAGCTCAAAGGTTCTTGAACTTTTTGGCTCCAGGGACACCTTACGGGGGAAGATTGTTTCCAACAACGCCCACATGGACACAATCCCACAAAGCTATTTGTAGGGAAGAGTTGTTGTTTTAGTTTGTTTC
>NW_017840068.1:0-1004 GCF_001891065.2 Hippocampus comes
ACTGAATGAGTTAAAATTAACTCCAAACTTGACTCTGAATAAATAAATATAATTCAACAGCATCTACAATTAAGCGCGCTAAAGATTCCCTCGATGGGAGTTACGAATATTGACTCCTAATGGTGATCCCGACATCAAACGCACCTCATGACTGATTTACACCAGACATTTTCCAACCCGGAGCTGGGCAGATAGTCGGGAAGTGCGCTTTAAACGCAGCAGGAGAGCATCCGCGTCCAGCTGACAGGCAGGTTGGCCTCCCTGATGTTTGATTAAGAAGCACGTTGACCTTTCCGAGGCGGTAGCGGGTGCGAGCGGGGGGGGGAGGGTTTGAGAAGGTGCACCGAGGTGCACTCTCACCTGACAGCCTCCGACTTTAAAGCCTCTCATTATGTCCAAATTCTATCAATCTGCGCAGCTTTTTTCGCCCGTTCGCCGCCGGGGGAGGGGGGGAAAAAAATGGAAATGTCACGGGCGTGCGGATGAGAGCCGCACATTTGAGGAAGATGTCGTTGTGGAGAGCGGGGGTGGGAGAGGGGGGGGTTAAAAGGAGTGCAAACGGCGGAAGGTTAACCGAGATGAAAGGTAGCGAAGATGATGGGCGGGATGCTCGCCGTGACAAGCCGGGGGAGCGGGCGGCCTCTCGTCGCTCTCGTTGTGAATTACGGCGCAAAAGGTGAGAGAGCGGCACTAAAACATACGTCAGTCAATCACGAGAGGTTCAAAGTACTTCCCAAAGCTTCTTGAGTGAAGCCCCCGCGCTCTGAAGCAAAATTACAATCCGGGCCGAGTAGCACGCCGACGCCGGGTGATGAATTGGATTTCGACGCGCCACTTTTCGGGGAAGCGAGCTCCAGCTACGATTTCATGCGATAGACACGAAAGGCCACTTCATTGGGTACGCAATTGAGATCCAATACAAGAGCTGGATTCGAAATCCCAAGATACCGACCCAGGAAGAGTTCTCAACTGGACCTTTCTGTGACGCCTTCAGTCTCTTTCAC
>NW_017840069.1:0-1004 GCF_001891065.2 Hippocampus comes
GTAATTCGTCATTTCCTCTCACTAACGCCATTATTTATTTATTTTTTGCAAACTTCTGCGACTCACCGCAGCATTTCCTCTCAAACGTTGCCCACTGATTGACGACGGTCGCCCGTTGTCCGTTTCCTGGCTCGACTCCTTTTAAATGTTCCGTGAAATATATTGCCGCACATCAATAACAAAGCAAAATGATTTGGACTTGTCACTTTCACGCGGTACGCAGTTGGATTGCGAGCAATCGTTGGCTCAGTCTTTTATGCTGTCCAAACGTTGTGTTCGAACCATCCAAATGTGATACATTTGCCAATTAACGACTGAAATAATACACATTTCTCATGCGGGGTTTCATCTTAGACTCGTGAATTGGAGGCTTTTTGTAATGTTGGTGCAGGGCAGTACATTACCATCTATCAACTTCATTTGTTCCGCACTTTTAAAAAAAACCAGCTGCAACTGAAACAAAGCGCCGTGCCTGTACAACAACAAATACATAAAAATGCTGTTTGATGAAAACATAATCTTCAAAAACAAAACTAGGCGGGACATAGAAACCATCCTGGGACTAAAATGAAATGATCAAACAACTCTTCATCCATATCTCTGCTGTCCCTGTTTCTTTTTTTCCACCTGACAATTCCTCAAGCTCTCAACCCGTTTTCTTTTTTTTCTGTCATCTCATCCTCTGCTGAGTTCTAAAAAAGTGATAAGCCTATTATTACGATAGATATCTATATTTAAAATGTAGCAAGTAAAAGTAAAGTGTCAGAAAAATACTCTCGTGAATTACAGATACAGTTCTGTACTGAGAAAATCTAAAGCACGGAAAAGTATTCCTACTTTGTTACTTTCCGTCACTGGCGACAGTGCGTTTGGCATGTCACCCACCGAATTCCCAAAAGCCCCACCCAAACTGCAACCGGCTAGTCATTGGCTGCAAGGAACCGTGAGCTATTCAATATTGACTTTAGCAGTCAGGTGGAGCCGGATGAGGTCCGGGTGTGAAG
>NW_017840070.1:0-1004 GCF_001891065.2 Hippocampus comes
CCCCCCCCCAACACACACATTCACAAATTGGCTCGTACCAAAGAAGGGGATGCAGGGGGGGTTGATGGAGCGCAGTTTGGCTAAATATTTCTTGTAGTGGTCTTCACTCAGCTTGTGAGCTTCTTCGAGAATCTTCCTCTGGCGACTCGGAATTTGCTGAAGGAAAAAAAAAACCAAAATATATATTTTTTTTGGGGGGGGGGGGACACACACACACACACTCATTTCCGACGTTCCAAAACGCCGGCAACTTTGCGGCTCGGCGCTCGGAGGCTAACGGCGGAGGCGGCGCACTCGCGCGGGGGGGGCAACCTCAAAGGTGTGGTCCAGCCTGTAGACGGGCGAGGAGTCCATGGCGCTGACCACCGCCAGGACTCCGTTGAAGTTGTTGAGCTCCTGGAAGACCTGAAGGATCTCGATGATGCGCGACACCACCGCCACGCGCTCCTCCAGGTTCTCTGTCTCCACGATGCACCTGCGCCGCAAAGCCGGGGGAGATGACGGAGAAATGCGACGGCGGCGGCGGCGGCCGTCTCACTTCTCAAACCAGAGGGTCAAGTTGGTGGTGTGTCGGATCATCCGCAGCAGGTTGGGAGAGTGGATCTCTTTGTCCTCTTTGGTCCAGACGCTGCCCACCAGCTCCGACGGCCGCACCGCCCTGCGCGGTCAGCGGCGGTGGGGGCGGGGTCAACAGAGTTCGGGCGTCCCCGGCCGAGCGCCGTCCGTCACCTGTACAGGTCCGATTCCAGCAGGGTGAGCTGGCGGGCGACCTCGATGGGGTGCAGCGTCATGAGGTCAAAGTGCTCCGGGTGTCCCGGCTTGCAGATGTGCCACTCCACGGCCGGCGGGGAGTTCTGGAAGGTGATGCTGTGGCTCGGCCCGCTGACCGCCGCCTGTTTCTTGCGCCGGATGATCTTTGTGATGGACTCCACCCACTTCCTCATGGCCTTGCCTGCGACCGCGAGCCAAAAGAGACGCTTTGTTTTTTTTTTTTCGGGGGGGGG
>NW_017840071.1:0-1003 GCF_001891065.2 Hippocampus comes
ATATATTTTTTTTTTTTTTTTTTACTTTAGATACCTCAACATTTGCCATGATAAAAGATGCAAGGAGGTTTTGACATCCGATACTCTTTGTTCAAAGCTCAGTTCCAGCAGGACTCACTGGTCACTTCATACTCAGCTCAGCTCACAGGGCAAAGTTTGGTCACACTCTGCTGAATCTGAACCACTCAACCACCAAATTGTTTTTTGAAGAAACACACTGAAGTTCAGAAATGCAATTAGACAAAGTAAACAGAGTGAACAATTGATCTGAATTTTCAGGTTTTCTCATTATGAAAAGAACGTTACTCTTTGTATTTTTACATTGTATTCAAATTGTGTTTGATCAAAATTACAACTAAATGTGCGAACAAAATCACAGTCAGTGTTTGTTTGACCAAGTATCCACATTCAATTCTGCTTTTAGAGTATTATTTTACAAGCACTCGGCTCGTAGGTTTTCACCAGCATTTGTCCAACATGATGTGAGCAATGTGGCCCGAAAGACAGAAACGCATAAATGAGTGCCAAGAGGCGTGCGCGACATGAGGGATAATACAAATTTGCATGATTACGTGGACAGATGAGTGATTTACCTGCGCTTGTGCGTGACAGCCATTTGACATGAAAGATGCATGAGGTGGCGACGTGATCCCCTGTTCTTTAACTGTAGTCAACGTGCCTCCCCCTGTACTTGACGTGTGACCACCAGGACGAGAGACGGAGGGTTTCTCTCCTGTTTTCCACTGCAGGGACAAAGATGAATCATACGATACAATATTTGCTGCATTCAGCACTTTCAAAATAATAACCGATTGTAATTCCAAATACTTCCAAATGTTTCTAGTTTGGGTTTAAAATAATTCCCAGTTGATACATTTTGTAGAAACTCTATTTGCGTACATAGTGCGCTGCCATTGTTGTTTGGATTGCAAACAAAACATGGTTGCATGCTTCTGTTTTTAGCAGTCGCAGTGATATATATATATATATATATATATATATA
>NW_017840072.1:0-1004 GCF_001891065.2 Hippocampus comes
TTTTTTTTGTGGGTTGCGGGGGGTGTGGTGGTGCATAATCCATCAAACAAACAAACCACCAAACCAACCCAACAAGATGAAATGCAGCCACAGAGTGGACTAAAACTGGGTGCACTGACACTCCCACATGCTGTCATCATAGCCCAAGTAGGCCACAGTTACCGCCAGTACCTCCCCTGGCTTCTCTCCTGAGTTTTGACACATTTTCCCGTTTATCGGGAAAACATCTCCGTCTCCAGGAACAACAAAAAGGCATCCCTCACAAGCAAAACACGGTATGAAGCCTCCTGTGAAATGCTTACAGTAGCCCCCATCTCATCCCCCCATCTGGCCTCCTCCTCATTCTGAGCCTCTCATCTTTCAAATCAAACTGTCGAAAAAAGCAGACATGTCCTCTGTACGGGTTTTAATTAGATTTGGATGGATTTCAAATCTGCTCTTCTTGCTTAGAATGACTGTGAATGAAAGAAGAAATACTACAATGAGATTAAGTGTTAGTTTGTCCTCTACTTACATCTGCAAAATGTGTCCATGTTCCCCTCTCATTCAAACACACATTGTAGCCTTTGTCGATGTCATAATTTCATTTAAACATCATCACGTTATTTTGTTGCGTATTCCATTTTTTTAATTAATCGAAAAAGCTGAAGAATTCAAATGGGACTTTCATGCTTAATGTCTTCTCTTCTGTTCTTTTTAATCTTCTCATTACCCCTCAAGTTGATTCATTGTTCCCTGTGTCCAAGTGCATTCAAGCGATTAAGTTACCGTTGAAACTGTCCTCATATACAGTAGTTTAATGTTTATTTTTGGCATTGACTTTTATTGTCTTTTGGTATGGTCCGATATAGTTGTCATGATTCTGTTCTTGTGTGTCTCCAGCAAGTGGCAGAGAAGGGCCAGCCCACCGGCATGCACACCTGCTGTCAATGTTAATCAGCTGACTATTTAAGGACTTGCAAGTAGTCACGCCTCATTCATCTTGCTCACGGCTCTGCCACCAA
>NW_017840073.1:0-1005 GCF_001891065.2 Hippocampus comes
AAAAAAAAAAAACTCCAGTGGAAACATACACAAGGTCCTTAAAGGGGAAAGCAGGGCTTTCCTCTCGTGTGAGTCATCGGCACGCACGCGCGCGCATATTTGGAACGTTGTTTGTCCTCTGAGTGGAAACACGGCGGAGATTGTTGGCCTCCGAAGCAGAAAACTAAACAATTGATGGTTTTTGTGTGTTGGCGGCCCGTCGAGCGGGTGAGTGGACGCGGCGGGGGTAACCCCGTCCAGCCGACGTGTGGAACTGAAGGGGAAACTCTGACACGGACGCACGCACACGTGCTTTGTGGGAACGTCCACTGAGGAAAATCCTCCTGGAGACTGCCTACGAATGATATAATAAGACGACAACAAGAGAGCGGAGCGGCTTTGTCACGTTGTGAGGACACGGCTTGGACGGCCGCGTGGAAGGATGGAAAGGTGGAAGCGCGCGAGGGTGTTTCCATGGCAGGATTGCCCGGGAATGCAAAGCGGGCGCCAAACTCGGGGAAACCCTCGACAAGGACACCGCGCGCCACGGGCCCAAGTCTGCCGAGGGGAGTCCAAAAGACAGGCAGCTTCACGTTTATGGACGGGGAATGGTTCCC
The DNA here is from genome assembly GCF_001891065.2 of Hippocampus comes. Lineage (NCBI taxonomy): Eukaryota > Metazoa > Chordata > Actinopteri > Syngnathiformes > Syngnathidae > Hippocampus > Hippocampus comes. Next base: position 597 of record NW_017840073.1, read on the forward strand.
GCATTAGTCATTTGATTAGGTACGTCGGCTTTCAAACAAGTTTCAAATTGTGGTTTGCAGCCTCAGTGTTTCAAATTAGGATTTTAACTAAGGACTAGTCTTTCGAACCAAGGTTAGGGTTTCAAGCCTGTGTTAGGGTTTTGAATTAGGGATTCAAGCATGGATTTCAAACAAAGGTTCCTGTTGCAAATCAGGGTTTCAAGCCTGTATTCGGGCTTCAAATTGCATCATGCAGGTGTACTTAATGAAACGACCTGCCGGTGTGTATTGACATTTTCCCTTCATTCATTTGTCTTTCTTTGCAACTGAACTGCATCCTGTTATCGCAATTCGACACTTAGAAGCCGTGAGTCACAACCGCGGGGATGACCCTTCCTTCCCTCTTCGCCTTTTCCTCCCCCCCCCCCCC
>NW_017840074.1:0-1004 GCF_001891065.2 Hippocampus comes
GAGTTTTAAAGATGGGCAGCAAAGGGGGCTTGCCGAATGTTCAATGTCATTCCAAATAGAGGGACCAGTAACGGAAAAGGCTCGGTCCCCTCTGCGCCTCTTGTTTACATAACGGCACAATCTATAAAATGGCTGGGCTGCATTCGAGACGCAATTCAGCTAAGCTACGGCGAGTGCTTAATTCAAATCAACGTTTCTGCACCCGAGTAAGACTACGTTGGCATACAACTACATGCATTACTCGCGATGGCAAAACTATCCACTTGTTGACATCATTGAGAAACTAGGACTGATACCCGTGAAGTGCTAGATGTTAAATGGAGACCTTTTGTGTTGTCACTAGTAGTACACGTACCACACAGTTGTCAATTACAGCAGTTTTGCCTATTACTAGTGAGAAACTAGTCCATGGATGTTCAACTGGAAATCAAATCACTTTCTATTCATGCCTACTAGTTGGGCCTAGTCATCATTCAGCACACTAGTAGAGAGACTTTAGCGCACTAGTAGAAGTACTTTGCCTTACTCGTTACCATTGAGGACAACGAGCACACTCGTTCATAGAACTCAAGCTGGAAATGGAGGACAAATGCGTAAACGGCTTCCCATAGTTAACACACTTGACAACGGGATATGAAAGGAAGCGGCGAGCGCCACCCGAAGATGTTTAGTCAACGCATGAATTGTCATTTGACATCATCGCCACAGTACGACGCCTGCGATTTGCTTTTATCACCCGAACGGAATACAGCGTAACGTGTAACCGTTATAATGGGAGTTGAACCAAACCGTTTGCCATCCGCGTGGGAACGCACACATCGCCGCCTTGATCCGCTGTTTTTGTTCTATTAGAGACTGATTCAATTCTAGATATCCACTGGCACCATCAGGACAAGAGGCAATTTCCAAGCCTTTGTTGCGCTGCAAATCAAATCAAGTATCCCATTGAATGTAATTTCCCAAACATTCTCCGGAGGATTGAGCCAGAGGGTTTTTTTTCCCCC
>NW_017840075.1:0-1004 GCF_001891065.2 Hippocampus comes
AAAAAAAAAAAGGTTCTTGCTTTGACCTGTAACCAGTAAAATATTGTTTTTTAAAAAAATATATTTATGTTGTGTGTTTGAGTAGTCTATTTTGTATCGTGTCTTGTATTCATTTATGTAATATATATGAATTTATAGAATGTATTGTATCATACAGTTGTAGTCAATTGAATATTATGTTCAAATACAAATTCTTATTTTCGAATACGATTTGCTAACTTTTTCATCGTACACGGTCTCCTGAAAAAATTGCCATTACTGTGCAGGCCAATCATTTTGGCAAATCTTGTTGAAACAACCCCAAATTTAGTCGCGCCTTTGTGTACCTGTTTTGATGTTGAAACCAACTGAATGTGACAAAAAGTCATCTTTATATAAAACGTGCCACGGCAACGCTGGCAACTTAATGTCCCGCCATCGCCGCACAGGGGCACCGACCGACACTTCTGCTATCAGCCGCATGCAGCGCTCGCTCCCTCGGTCGCAGCCGTGCTCTTTTTGAAAGGGTTTAAGAAGATCATAAACCTCTTATGAACGGCTGACATTTGAGCAGCGACATGGCCGCATGCGCCCAATGCGGCCTTTCAGATTAGGACGTTACATATGAGGTCGGCGCCCTTATCGACACTAAAAATGATCCCTGAGAGCATTAGCATCATTAGTGAGGGGGTGGAGTGAGGGGGGCTTTGTTGTGCGAGGTGGGTTTCTTTCAGGTGAGTCTATTGATCCGCTTTCAGGCTGCACACGTAGGAGTTTGCATTCTTCGCACCTCTTGCGTAACCACCACTGCCACCTTTTTATTTAAAATATTTTTTTTTAGCAACGTCAGCCTGCGCGGGCGTGAAAAAGGGCTGCTAACGTTTAGCGCTAGCATGCCAAAACCACCACATACTGTACAAGCGCCAGCACCTTCAACAAATTTATAGATTTTTAAAATTATATTAAGCAACATTTTACCTTGCTAATTGTCATAAGAGCTAACCAGGCTAATGTGAAGAACAATT
>NW_017840076.1:0-1005 GCF_001891065.2 Hippocampus comes
GGAGGTTCATAAAACCGAATAGATTCGAGACATGCACATGATTTATATCACAGGCCACTGCATTGTGTAAATGATGGGGACCAGACATAAACAACATTGTCCACTGACAAGGTTTTATATTCTGGTTTTCTTAAAATAGGATTGGCACTGAAATAGTTAAGGATTTGATCACATGAACTGGGAACTGCGTATATTGTATCTTTGCAAAGCTTTGAAATCAATGCCATTAGCTTTTCCAACATTACTTATTCTTATGATTCAATCTCTCTTTTATTCATTCAGTGTTGTCCTAATACTGTTCTTCGGAAAACTCTGTGTAAATGAATCCCTTCAAAAAAAAAAATTGAACGCTCTTAAGTATATCGTTTTGATATTGTTATTAAGATGCTATTGAATTCTCAAGAATCGGTTGGAAAAATAACAACAGGTGTTGCACCCCCAAAGGAGAACTTGGAAATGAATAAGTTCTACAAGTATGATGCAAATCCAGTTTTCCAAACCATCACAATTGAAAGTGTGGTGGAAAAAATGTCCAAGAGGAGATGAATCATATTTGTGTGATTATGCAGGTATGACTGTTTTGGATTGGTGCTTCCCCTGCCACTAAAGTGGGAGTAAAAATATACATGAATATGATTGGAATGACTATAGGGGGGCTTGTGTCTGGACAGTTACTGATATTGTAGCAAAGTTTAAGAGAGAGACATTGACTGCATAATAATTCAACAATAATGGAATTTGCTCTTTCACTTGTGGGATAGAATTTTGGCTGCTGAAGTACATTGATACTAAGAAACAAAACACTGTTGAAAAGATTAAGGAAACCCTGAAATCCCATTTCACAGAACTCATTGAATGAACTATACCAGTAGAAAATCTCTAACTGAATTACATTATGTAATTAGTTGAGAACAAAATAACCATTTGTCTTTTCATCCACTTTATGTACTGCTTGTCTCATTCAGGGTCGGAGGGAGCTGAAGCCCATCCCAGCTAAATTCAGGC
>NW_017840077.1:0-1005 GCF_001891065.2 Hippocampus comes
GCAAAACAACTTTGTGGAGGCTTTGCTTCTGCACAAAAGCGTGAATGTACGATTCATTTCAGACAGTTAATTGCCAGTGAGTGTGATGGAGTTTCAACATCCCGATGAAGGGATTCCTTTATCACATTCTTATCGCTCTCGTACTGGTCCGACAGCATACTTCAAGTGTGCTGACTGCACACGACCGTAACCCTCGACAGGAGACGACATCCTCGCAAGCAAACGCCGGCTGCGTTCGCAAACTTTGGAAAGGGTCCAACTGGCCCACACGAAAACATCGAAACTAAAAGTATGGTGACAGGAGTTGAGCAATCAAGATCAAGTTTGGACAGGTTGTGAATCCGGAACATGTTTTGAGTATTGTTCGCCTACCGCGTCTGTCTCGGATGACCAGGTTTTGGCCACGTTTCAAGCTGATGCAAAGCAGGTATTTCTGGAGCGGGGCCGGGACTTGGACGTCCAACCCTGATGATGAAAACTGCCCCGAGGGACACCATTCACATTTAGATTGATCATCGCAAGTGATTGGACAACTCCATTATGCCAAAGAAGTCAGGTGGGCACTCACTGAGTTTTCCAGGGGGTCGGCAAGAGTTTCTTCAAAGAATTCACATGGTTCACAGGACATCTGCATTCAGAACAAGTCAGTTGATTCCAGGGAATAGAAACATCTCGCACGTTGATGAAGTGAATGCAAAGTGAGACGATTGACGTTTTCCGAACGCAAGGACTTCAGCCCTCGAAACTGTGCGCCGCTTTATGGGACTCGCCCGTTGGCCCGGAGTCGTCGTCATAATTGCAGCGGTATCGACATCCGTTTTGAGCCGCGCAATCAACTCGATTGCGTAATGTTGTCACGTGGCACAAAAAGGCATGTTCAGTGAGTGCCATGCATACTAATTTAGATTCTTTTACATAAATGGCCTAGAAAGTTTTCAACCAAATATGCACTCATCACTTGATTAGAAACAAATACGGTGTGGCAGTCCACCGTAAACCAAAGAC
>NW_017840078.1:0-1005 GCF_001891065.2 Hippocampus comes
CCAGTATGGCTCGTTCTGCTGTTGTTAGGAACTTCCAGGGGTCAAGGGTGGCGCTGCCCCACACAGTCGAGACAAAATTGCTAAAGAGGGAACTTCACTTAACCCTGACAAGCGTTTTGAAAGCGCCGCTATTGATTTTGCATCCGTATTTTTCCATGTCACTTTGACGCCCACCACAGGCCAAACAAAACACAGTGATCACAGTGTTTGTGTCAATCATTTTAAATCCACCCCAAGGTCCTTCTGAATTTGTATTTTTCAGTTTGGCACAGTTGAGCGTTGGCTCGACTGCACCAGTTTTCCGAACTTAATGTGCGGTTGAAAGTAGAAAAGTGTATAGTGCCATGCTGATTTTGGAACAATGTGGTGGGAAACGTGCAAAAGTGTCAAAGTTGCAAAGTCAGTTACCGGTAGTCAGTCATTTGCAGCGAAGAGCATTGATCATTTCGAGACGAAGATGATTTGATGCTCTGCATATGTACATGATTCTTATGACCTGAGACATTTACACTTTGATGAAATTGTATGAAGGCGAGCAAGCTTCAGATCCTGTTGTATGCTGTGGTCTGCAGTCCTCCGCTTTTGTAGTCTTTGTGCTCATGAGGCGCGTTAGAAATAGAGATAAAAAGACAAAAACACCGGAGCTGCTGGTGTATGATTACACGTCTCAGTCTGGGACTAAACTGTTTGAACCTTGAGTCACCGCTCAGCCGGTTGGGTCCTGTTAAAGTGCCCTTGATTGTGACAAAGATGTCACCCAGATCAGGGGGCTTCTTCGCTGGTGACTCACCTCGGTCAAGGCCGTCTGCCTACGGGTGGTGGGGAGGCGCGACAAAACCCGCTGGAAGACTGATTGGCAGGAAAAAAAAGACAGCAGGAGATGAATAGGTTCAAGGGGAAGGCATCTCACCTTACAGGTTCCGTTACATCAGTGGTTCTCAATGATTTTCTGTCATGCCCCCCCGAGGAAGAGGAAAACATCTCGTGCCCCCCCGCCCCCATATA
>NW_017840079.1:0-1006 GCF_001891065.2 Hippocampus comes
AAAAAAAAAAGCAGTTTCCTCATTTAGCCGCCTGACACGGAGGGGGCGTGGTTGGGGAGGTGCGCGGCATGTACGGCACTGGGACGACGCTATAATGAAGCGGGTCCAGACAGCAGCCATGACAGCTGTGGCAGGTGATGCATGGGGCCCATGCTAATTCCTTCAGCCACCCCTCCCCCGAGTGATGGATCCTCAAATCTTGACCACACATCCCATTAGCCAGCCCCGTGACAGCAGGATAAATATATTTCACACCCCCCTGCACCCCCAAATAAAAGACAGCAAGAAGTTGGGTGCGTGGGGGTGCGCCGCAAGGGTTTGGTTGCACAAGCAGTCAAAGGCACAAAACCTTACAAGTCCTCCGCAATATTTCCAGAAGCAAAGTTATTGATGACTTAACCTCGGGGGGTGCGGCACGTGGCTGATGGATATGATGCACCCCCCCTACACCTCCCCAACCCATGCGGAGCAGCAGGATAACAAGGCAGGCGGTGAATCACTTGCACGCAGCGGGTAAAAATAGCCGCTTGACATGCTCCAACATTTCCAAAGACCAGAACTCCACCACCACCCACCCCTTCCACACACACTGTCACCATAAATACATTAGTCCAGGGATGGACGAAATTTGGTGCGCACGCCACTGGTGGTGCCCTTCAGGACGAGTAATAATGGCAGGTTGTAATAATTACAGATTTAATTATATTTCACAAAATGCCCTTTATTGACCACTAAAAGACTTCGTTTGGACTTTTGTGGGATGTGAGGGGGTGCGCCGAACAACAGGGTTGAAGAAGACGGCTTAAAATGTTTGAGAAATATTGGATGAGTCCAAGACCTCAGCTATGAATAAATTCCCTAATTCTGGTGCGCACACCCTTATCGACAGGGTGCGCTAAAGCTCTTAAGGTGTAGAAGGTGGTGTGAGGTATACATTTTTGGGTAGAAATGTCAGATTAGTCCAGGCAGTCCCAAATGACAGTTTGATGGTAAGTTTATTTATTTT
>NW_017840080.1:0-1006 GCF_001891065.2 Hippocampus comes
AGGCCGCGGGCTGGTCCAATCGATTGTGCAACATTGTGTCTGTAAATTCGTGGACTTGGTTTAGCGGGTTTCATCGTCCTGCCATGTGATGTATCGGTGTGTGGCCGTGGACCATTCGTCGTCTTGTTCGATGAGGATGGCGGAGGCGAGTCTTTCCAGCGCATCGGTGTTTGGGAAGACGCGGACGTTTCGTGTTCTTCGCTTGAGTTCTTGCTGGATGGGCCTTTCGATGCCGTTGGTGGTGCGCAGCTTGCTGCGGTGCTTGGGCGGTAGGGAGAAGACGGTCAGCGACTCGGGGACGTTGTGCTCGAGCCAGGTGGCGAGCTTCGGCGCCGATTCGGCGTAGTGGCTGATCGTGTCTTTCAGCAGGCGGTCGGCCTCGTTGCGGTCCTTGGCGTTGAAGATGGGCCGTAGCCAGTCGCCGATCTCGGACTTGATGGCTTGGGTCGGGCAGTGGTGGATAGCGTTCTGGCTGAGGTGGAACTGACACCGCTGCCAGGGGACGGCGGGGAGCACGGCTTTGCGTGCGGCTTTCAGGCCCGCGTGGTCGTCGCTGGTGATGAACTGCACGCCCCGCATCCCACGCTCGACGAGGTTGTTCAGGAAGTCCCGCCAGTGGACCTCGGCCTCGCTGAGAGCGACAGACGTTCCCAGCACCCGGCGTTTGCCTTCCGGGGTGATGCCGATCGCGGTGAGCAAGGCCACGTCGATGACGACACCGTCGTGCCGCACCTTCTCGTACCGGGCATCGAGGATGAGGTACGGCACCTCGCCCAGCGGGCGGCTACGCCAGGCGTCGAGTTCCTGGTCGAGTGTGGCCATCGCCCGGCTGACCTGGGTGGAACTGACGTTCTCCAGGCCGAGCTCGGCCATGACCTTTTTGACGTCGCGTGTGCTGACGCCCTGGATGTACATCTGGGCGAGGGTGGCGACGACGGCCCGGCAGGCCCTGGTGCCGCGTTCGAGGGCCTGGGGATAGAAGGGCTCGAAGGCGGATTCGCAGCCG
>NW_017840081.1:0-1006 GCF_001891065.2 Hippocampus comes
TGACTTATAGCGAGGGAGGAGTGGAGTGAGGAGGTCTGCCGGAAGATGCCGAATGAACATTTAGAAGCCGGAGATCGATACTTTCTGTTCACCGTCAAACTCTCTCATGGGGGCGATCTAAGCGCAGAGCGGGAAATGATGGCAATGAAAGGAGAAAGTAGCGTCCAGTACGGAAGGGAGCTTTTATTCGCAAGAAGCATCTGGGGCTCATTGCCGCCTCACGACAAAAGGCAAGAGGGCAGCTTTTCAATCAGCGTCATCCAGTGTTCACTCGCTGCGTCGCCGCGCAGCAAGTTGTCGTCGTCTTTGGCATTTGGAGGGCAAAAGGGAGCGTGTGAATAACCGGGGCTCCTTTTCGCTGTCATTTTGACAGGACTGCATCAGCGTGGGTTGCGGCGAGCCCAACGTGACGGAGCATCGCTCCTTGGTGCTTTACCACAGCAACAGCCCTCGATGGAGCGAGGCCATCAAACTTCCCGTCCCCGTCGACCGATTCCGAGGCTGTCACCTCCGCTTCGAGTTCCGACATTGTTCCAGTGAGGTTTTGAGGCCGGGCTGGGTTTCGGTGCTCCCGACCCAAGACCGCTTCTCCATTGTCAGCTCGTCTTCTCTCTGCTTTCATGAAGCCAAAGACAAAGGAGACAAGAAACTCTTTGGTTTTTCCTTCACGCCGTTGATGAGGGACGACGGGACCACGCTGTCTGATCAGAGCCATGAACTCTTCGTTTACAAGGTGAGACTCGACCCCCTCCAACTCCCTCAACGATGTCTTCTTTTCTATGACCGCTCCAGTTGTTGGTTGACATTTCTGGTGTGCCCTCAGTGTGACGAGAACAGCACCTTGTGTAACCCCGGCCTCTATCTGAGCCTGCCGTGTTGCAAAGACCACTTGAGTCCAGGACTTCCCAGCATGGCCTTTCAACGCAGCACCAGGGAAACCTTCTGGATTTCCACCCAGCTCTCTTCCACCAAGCTCACTCAGAATGGTATCTGAAAAAAAAAAAAA
>NW_017840082.1:0-1006 GCF_001891065.2 Hippocampus comes
AGATCTTGTTATTCAACCTTTTATCAGATTTAATACAAAGTATGAAACATCATCAAGTTCGAAAGTCATTGTTCAGGTCACCTGCTTAGAAGCCAGATCTTCTTGGTGCATGACAGTGCTTTTCGAAGCTGGTCTTTCTCTGAGGTTTTACTAGAGGTCTGGAACTTATTCCAAGCAAATTCCCACTCTTTTTTCCCTCCGGCGGCCACAGCTTGGCAGTAGATGACTGACCGTAAGTTGGGGTGAATGCTGAGTCGCACAGAAACACACAAAACATGATGGCAATTGCTGGGAGACATTGTTTTCTTATTTCTTCCTACGGACATTCTGCAAATGCAATGCAGTGAAATCGTTATTTTCTTTTTTTCCCCAACTGGATCCCCACAAAACATATTTCAGGAAATACACATCCAAAGTCTGAGGTCAACCGCTAATCAGCGGTCACAGTTGACTTGTGAGATTTTAATTCATGAAATTTCTGTAAATGTGTGCTTTACACTTTCCGTACAGCGCAAAATTATACTCTAATATGACGCATTTTATTACACAGTTCCTATGGCAACGATGATTAAAGCTGAAAGATAAACATGTGACTAACTGCGGCTTATGGCTTGGCAATAGCACACGCAGAAGACAAAGTAACGGCGTTGAACTTGGGCTTTGATCATCCCTCTAATAAAACGACAATTACATATTTAACTATGGTTCTATGACGTGAAGGGACATTGCATGCTGTTAGGGACGTAACTTTGCCTTCACTTCACACAGCACAAATTCAATAAAAATTAAAGTGGAAGTCGACTCGAAAATGTTCTTTGCGATATTATGTTCTATGTAGCCCCACTAGTCCAACCGTGGCATTCTGATTCATTTTACATTTTTGGAACATGAGCAAAATCCACCGGTTTTTATCCATTTCAGGCAGTGGCCATTTTGCCACTTTCTGTCAAGGTGAAATGACATCACAGTTGCTCGGCGCTCAGGTAATGACCAATCACGGCTCACC
>NW_017840083.1:0-1006 GCF_001891065.2 Hippocampus comes
ATATATATATATATATATATATATATATTTTTTATGAATGTTGTATAAAATCAGTCCTAACTTTCCTATATGCCCCTTGACTTGTTGGTTTCAGGAATAAAACTGCCTCCCTTTCTCTGAGCCCTGATGAAGGCGACTGAGCCTGGCAAGCTGAGTTGGGGATGGGGGAACGTCCTGCCTGTAGGGACCTTTGGATTTCGGCGGATTGGGCGTGGGGGCTTGAGTGTGGTCTCTGCTACTGGTGCTCGAGGGACCTTGTTCAGGAGGTAGACAGGCACTGTTGGCCTCCTGCTCTCTGCGTCTCTGCTCCTGCCTCAGCAACTCCTGAGTCTCCAAGAGGACGCGGGTGTTAAAGTTGGAAGCTCCCAGGTAGCCGTTATGTGATCCGTGGCTGGCGGAGTGACGTGGGTTGTCCTTGGCACCCTGAGAGCCATCTGTCGGTGTGTGGGCCTTGTCCCACGCGTCTTGGGACGCGTTGCTTGGATTCTTACGTGGCCTAAACAGACAGAGACAGAAAACGAAAAGTGGGTTGGGAATCAACTGAGGAGTTATCTGACGCCTTCATTTGTACCCTACATTTGACAGATTCAGATCTGCATTCCCCATAAAATTCACCCTGAGTAATACATGGCCGTGAGTGACTGTACAAGTGACGGTATAACTGTATAAGCACTGAACCCAACCTCATGACACAGACGAGGGAACAGACAATGGAATCAAACAGAACAGCAACATATCTTAATTCCATCTTGTAAAGCTGAAGAGTTAAAAGAAGAAGTTTGTTTTCATTCAAACAAACGTGTTCTGTTTCTCATGTATGTCTTTGGAAAATGTGGCCACGAGCTATGATAGGCAATCGCTTGGTCTTTGAGCTCAAGTGTTAGATCTGTTTTTCCATTTCCATTACCGGTACAGGTTGCTAAGGAAAAAAAACACGAACGCTTCACTGACCTGGTGCAGTCTTAAAAGGCTTTTGATCTCAAAGTGGTGAAGAGGGGGGAAAAAA
>NW_017840084.1:0-1007 GCF_001891065.2 Hippocampus comes
TGGCTCTTCCGAAGCTCGAAACCAAGTCCGAAGGTTCTGGAGTCGCGAAGTGGAATTTTATATCTTGGATTCATTTTTGCCAAGTTTTGAACTGCTTTGCTGCAGGGGCTTCACTAATTCCCACTGTGTTTGAATTGACTGCATAAATCTATCAGGGGAAGAATAACCGTTGAAGTGTTTCTTGGAATTAGCATATGTGAGAGTGTCTCAGTGTGCGCGAGATGAAAAACACAAAGTGGCTCCATCGCGGTTCAATCGACACCATAATAAATAGAATGAATAATGTAATAATTTTACATTCTTGCCAGGCCGGAGAACGGTGAGTTGACAGAGCGTCTTGACAAAGAGAGGATGAATGGCTTTATTGCGGCAAGCTCGTGGTTACATTCGCTGATGTATGCAGATTGATGCAACCCTCGCTTTTCCAGACCGCTTGTTCCTCAAAGCAAAAAGGAAAATTTCTCATCATTTTCGCCTCAAATTCTACTCTCGGCATGCCGCTCAACTTATTTTTCCGTGTGCGAGCGGCGAGGATCTTAGAGACTGAAAGATTACCATCTTAATATACACATTCAAAAGGCAAGGCGTCGGTCATCTGATTTCAGGAGCGCAAGTGCCTGGAAAACGATAATGGCTCACCCTCGGGTCTTTAACTCGGGGAAAAAAACTCGGGTCGCATGAAGTGTGACACATTCGGGCCGCCGGAGTGACGAGCGCAGCGGGAGAGCGACGACAGGGAGAAAAGTTATGAGCGTCGTCTCGGCGGCTAATTGATATTCCAGGCGAGGAGTCGGGATATTTAAACGTCAGTAAGTTCCGTTATCTCACTTGGGAGTCGGCGGAGATTAGGGGAAGAGGTGGAAGAGGGACGCCCGGGGAATATCGCTCTGCTTAAACTCTTCAAATGTAAATACAAACAAACACGGAAGTTTGCGCGTTCATGAGAAATAGAAACGGAAGATAAGGTCTCTTTCATCTCTCATTAACCTTCCCAAAATGATCATTTT
>NW_017840085.1:0-1007 GCF_001891065.2 Hippocampus comes
ACACACACAATATATTACCAGCAGGTGGCAGTACAATAACGTAAAACTCGAGAAAGAAAATGAAGCACTGGTATGATAACAGCAGAGTTGTTGCACACATTTTCAAAAATGTCTTTTTGTCTGCAAGGACAGTTGTCATTTTAGACATCATATTAGCATGACCATTCATTCTCAGTCGTTTTATTTGACTACAATAATAGGATTTGGCTACAATACAGCACCTTTAAAGGGACCCAAGGAGGTTTAACAATAACCTGTAGGGCTAATTAAAATCCTGTGAATGCCATAGTCGCCTGGACTGACATCAAACTGCAGTTTTATGGAAGATTGCAGGAGGTCAGAGAGGCTGCAAATATCAAAGAGGAGAGTGACATTTGAATTTTGTACAAGTGAATTACCCAACAGGCGGCATGTTTTATTAACCTGTTAGCCAGTGGGAAGAAAATGGAAATTGCTAACCTTTGCATGGTAGCTAAATCTTGTAAACGCCAGTGCTGGTGGCATAACCTGATTATTTCCCCAGGCTCTTCATTTAATGTGTTACATGGGGAGGCAGGTTTAAACTTCAGCTCAGTGCCTACTCCAATATGATTAACAGCACTAACCACGGCTGAAAAATAGGAGCTAAACTGAGGGAACAGTCAAGACCCGCAACAGCAAACACAGTCTTCACACTTTAAAACCGCATACCTCTGGTACACAAATGGAAACGTATTTATAGAAAAAAACTCAAGTCGACCATCTCTTTTGAGCTACAGTATCCATCCATGATTTTGCAAACAGCCAAAGGATGGATCACAAAGCAGACAGCAAACATGGAGAAATCAAGATTCACTTTCACCCAAACACTGCACACCGCATGAATGTAAGGCACTACAAGAAACTCATAAAAATGAAAAACAACGATGATAAAAAAGGCACATGGTCTGGAAAAATGCTTCTACTGTAATAACAATCAAAAGTGAAGGAAATTTGTCATTTCATGACAGATTTTCTGGCCCCCCCCA
>NW_017840086.1:0-1007 GCF_001891065.2 Hippocampus comes
CGCCATCTTCCCTCAACGCCTCCCTCCCGCAACTCGGTCCCACCACCAGTTTGCCCTCGCGTCTGACCCCGCATGGCGTCCAGTCTGACGTGCGCCGGCGCGGTGTGGGCGCTGCTGTCCCTGATGTGCGCCGCCGCGTCCTGCGTGGGCTTCTTCATGCCCTACTGGCTCCTGGGCATGCAGATGGACAAGCCGGTGTCTTTCGGGACCTTCCGTCGCTGTTCGTACCCCGTGCGCGATGAGGAGCGCCAGGCCACCGTCATGCTGGAGCAGTGCGGCCGTTACGCCTCCTTCCACGGCATCCCCAGCCTGGAGTGGCGCATCTGCACGCTGGTGACGGGCGTGGGCTGCGGCCTCCTCCTCTTGGTGGCGCTGACCGCTCTAATGGGCTGCTGCATCTCCGAGCTCATCTCGCGTACGATTGGTCGCGTGGCCGGGGGCATTCAGTTTGTCGGAGGTAAGTGTGTTGGGATCGGGACACTTTGAGTTGCTTTTCCCACTGCTGGCGGAAAAAACGGAAAGGAAATTCTATTCGGAAGTTTTTGGACAAAAACATTGGGACTCAGTCATTGATGACTGGCATGAAAAGTGGACTGACCAATGACAAGTGACATGTCCAACCAATCAAAGGTACGCCTTGGTCAGTCAACCTTTCAGTCATTCCTTGAAGCCCCGGTGATTGGTCTATTGGTCTGCGTAAAATGTCTTTCATTTCACATACCACCAGTGATTGGTTGTTTTTTTCACCTTTCATTGGTCAGTCTACACATCAGTCATGACAAGTAGTACCGGTGCTGATTGATAACAGGCCATTGACATGCGATCGGTCACTGCTGCTAAGTCTAACGATTGACATGTTGACTAAACACTGATTTAGTTGTGGACTGAACAATGCCCAACCTGTAGACTGGCCATTGTGTTTGTAAAAAAAAAAATAATAATAATAATTACATCCCAGTCACAGTATTGAGTAAAAAAAAAAAAATCGCAATGATCTCATTTTTCAA
>NW_017840087.1:0-1007 GCF_001891065.2 Hippocampus comes
CCATTTAAAGGCTGAGTAAGTTTTAATTCCTCACACGTCTTTAATCAATCAAACAATCATGAATACACGCGCGTAAAATGTTGCTTCTGCTCTGACATGAGTTGTAATTCAAGTTGGGCCTCGTGGACTTAAAACTCAGTGTTGCGCATCTTCCGTCTCCTTCTCACTCCTCACGTAGCACCGTGATAAATCCACAGGACTTAGTCAAAGCAACTTTATGACGCAGTGAGAGGTGCTCATGATAAACCGTGTGTGACTTATTGGTTGTGGGTGCGTGTGCAGCATCACAGGATCGGCGCGAAGTGGGAAAGAGCTTCGGTTCGCACATTATTCACGTCGGGAACAAGATTCACATTAGCGTGAGTGATCGTCTTAAGTGATAACTTTCCATGCCAACGTGGTGTATATAGATCCTCAAGTCGACTTCAAAATAAATGTAGTGAAGTGAACATGAGCGAAGGTCTGAATTCTAAGACGTGGGGTTGTAAATAAACATAAGGCAATTGCAGAGAGAGCAAAGTAATATATTTGTGCATGTCGGTGTTGTTTATGAACCACAACACGCATGCATGTAACAGGCTGTAACAGGCTCTCCTTTATTTTTACTTATTATTTTGCTAACAGAAAAAAAAAACAAGGTCAGATTCGGAAGCAACACGAAAAATCATTGAAAAAGGTTTATTTGCATTGCAAATAAACCTGGTGTCTCTAAGTCCAGACATTTGGATTTGTTCCATAACCACGCTCATAACTCAAAACACTCATATCACAAATCATCGTTCACCATTGAATTCCAGCCCTACAGTGTTATAATTTTTGTGTGCTTCTCTTGACCATCGGGTGGCAGTATAATACAGACATCAATGGAGTTTCACAAACTGACTCAGTAAGTTGCAGTCATATGAGTCATTTTTCGCAGAGGATAAAGAATACGTAACTGTGAGTATTGCTGTATTGTCAGTCTACATATGTTGCTGTACCATTTGTGTTTTTAAAAAAAAAAAAAA
>NW_017840088.1:0-1007 GCF_001891065.2 Hippocampus comes
TTACGTCTGTCTGCTTGCACCTCCCAGGAAATGACATCCAATCGCCTTTCAACTTTACACTAACAGAACAGTCGTTTGGCCTCCCTGCAACATTTCACAGGTCTACTTTCCTTGCAAATGCCTGAACTCTTTATATTCATTTCTTGAAATACTTCCAGCCGATGAATTCCCTTGAATTGACATCAGTGCTGGTTTATGTAAACAGAATAAAGTTAAAAAAGTAAAGGTGGCCTGCATCCCGTAGTTTGCTTGAATTAACAGTGACGTATCCTTATGAGCAGAGGTTATTGGTCTACTTTCAACTTAACTTTTTTATTCACATAGAGCAGAGAACACAATATGAAACATACCGGTATTTAGAAATGATGGCAGGTTGTGCAATTCCGTCGCTCATTACTGCCCAGTTCAGCCAAGCTCTAAGAAGGCGAGATCATTCAAACTACGTCAGTATCGATTAAAAATTCTCTAAAAGCGGGAACATACCTTCGTCATTCCATTTTTGCTTTATCGCCAATTTCATCCGCTCAAATGTATAAGAAAGGTAAGTAAATGCTAATTAAGCATTGGAAACATGATCATATCTCTTAATGCCTGTGAAAAAAAAATAGATAAGATAAATGCCCTGGAATATGGTTTCACTTTTGAGAAGGAACCCCAGGCACTTAGTGATACGACAAAACAACTGCAGCGGCGAATGAGGGAATGAGGAGAACGGCTGTAAAGTTCAGGCTGTGGCAGATACCCTCTCACCTCCTGCTGTCAGCTTTAGCAGTAAAGGAAAACACTTTGCAGCTCTATGAGCCGAAGAAGAAGAAAAAAAAAACATTTTGTTATGCCTATTGAGCTGAATCACTCTCTGCACGCATCCGAGTGCAGTGGTGAATGTACATTGTATGTAATAAACCAGAAGAAAATCTGAGCATTCTGTGAAACCAATGTTAAGGAAATGTGTTTAACTTTGACCTTTTGTCATTGTATTGATTATTCAGTGAGGATCATGTTTGATT
>NW_017840089.1:0-1007 GCF_001891065.2 Hippocampus comes
GGCAATCATCAACGTCAGTCACTTTAAAACCATCCTGTGCTCTGTCACAGAGGACGTCAGTTAACTGTGACGTATGACTCGGTCGGGGTCTCGGCCACCTGATTCTATCTATCGATCGATCGATATATCTATCTGTCTGTCTGTCGTAGTGTAGTTTTATAACACTGAACTACAAAATGATAATGAAGATGTATGTCAATCCAAAATGAGAAAAGACCATGACAACATGTCTGTAGGGTAGGTTTGAATTGTGCCGTACTGAATGTGCACACTATCATCATGAAATATAGATCTGTGCTGTGTAACTTGTGTTACAAAGGTCTTTTGGTCACCAAAACTCCTGACTGCACTTCCTGATGGCGAGGAAGCGCTTGGTCCCTTTAGGGTCACCGGTGATTTAGGTATCATGAAGACTCTTCAATTAATTTTTGCAATGTGGGTGAATGTCCTTTTTGAAAACCCACGAAAGTATGGATAGCGTATGCAAACTCCATTCTGGGAGGCCAAAGACCAGAGCCGAGCCCAAAACCTGTTCAGTAATACAGTAATAGTCTTAAAAATGAAAATATTGGGAATTTTGGGAAATACCAGTAAAATAAAGAAATGCCTTATATTTTTTATTGACGTACAATTGCCATGTCTGTCCTCAGATGACAAGCAAACAATGCTTGCCATTGTGATTGAAATGCCTTCATCTCAACTTGCCCCGCAGTGGCGTCCCAACCCACTCCAAGCTGGGCTGACTGTCATATGATTCTCTAACAGGCTAAATCCAGTAGGTGGGCATTTCCACATTTCAGCTGAGCTAAATATTTAGTTGTCTCCTTGGTGACAAATTCATTTCCATCCCCGGCCCCTCAGCCTGAAGACTTAAAAGTTACAATGTGACAGGATAATGTAATGTCAGGCAGTAATTAGTCTCCCTTTCTGAGGGTCCACAGTTGCTTGTTAAAACCGTTTATCAGTGGTTTCAAGTCTCAACGTGATCTCATTGGTCAGAGTCGTCC
>NW_017840090.1:0-1006 GCF_001891065.2 Hippocampus comes
TATTCACCAGCCAGTTAGACAAATGTTCCTTTGGTGTGACCTTCATGCCACATTTTACTGCCAAGTATTCGTGCCAAGCATAGCTGCTACTGTACTGTCACATAACATAGCAAATGGGACGCACGAAACCTGAGCTAATTATTTACACTCTGAAAACAGCTGGGTCAAAAACAACCCAATTCGCGTCAAAACTAGACCGGCCCGACTAACTTGGGTCAGTTTGACCTAAATTCCAAGATTGTTTTGCACAAAACAACCCCAAATATGTGGTTTGTTTTCCTCAAAACAACCCAAAGTTGGGTCAAATTGACCCCATTTTCTGGGTCAGTCTACGTTTTAACCCTGCAGTTTTAAGGGTGTATGTCAAACATTTACGTGTCTTTTTGTGTTTTTAAACCAGATTGCGGTCAGACTGTCAAAGTTGGACCTCAGTGGTAAGAAACATACAAATACTCCATTCTAAACGGTTATAGTGAGTTTAGTAGAGGTGTGCATTATAATTCAAGTCGTGGCCAAAGCAATTATTTAATACTTTGCTTTGAGAAATAACAGTGCCCGTCAGACTTCACCCAATGACGGCTAAAATTGTTCAGAGAAACGATCATTAAAATGCTTATACATTTATTCCAACTGAAAGTTAGTTTTCTGGCATAAGAATAGACAGAAAGGTTGGCCCAGGATAATTCTGGTTATTAATGCGAAGAACTATGAGGAGGTTTCCACCCAGCGACTTGTTGACCGATAGATGGCTCTCTGAAAGGCATCTTAATGACCGACTGTTGTTTTGCATCCAACAAAAAATGATACCATTTGTGGTTTGGGGCGGGCCTCCAACTTGGAACTACACTGGTTGGGTTTCGGTGGAGTCCTAACCAGGCCTTGTTGGATGAACTGTTGAATCCTTCTCAGATCAGAGTCAAAATATCTTCGGAGACAACCAAAGCAGTCCACTTGTGATTGAAAGGAACTCGATGAATGAGAATATTCAGCCTTCTGTTTTCGAGCT
>NW_017840091.1:0-1008 GCF_001891065.2 Hippocampus comes
AGATACTGAAAGGAATCAAACCAGCAACCTTCTAAATGGTTGACCACATGTGCTATGTCAATCTAATGGAACAATAAAGAGATAAAACCTTCCCAAAAAAAGGGCTGGCATTGTGAATCAGGCCTGTGACTTGAACAACGCCCCGCTTAACGTTGGAGACAAACAGCTTTTATCTTCAGTACGATACCCCCGGAGAACAGCGTTGTATAGATCAACATGCAGCCTTAGTCATTAAAACGGCACCACTTCATAAGGGGCGCCCCTCACCCCGCCATGAGAAGTTGTAATGATGGTGCTTTATGACTGAAGATAAAAAGTGGCAGCTGAGGGGGAAGAAAATGTACTTCCAAGCACCAGTACAAGCTCCAATATTGATCTGCAAGTATTTTCACTCCCCTGAAATTCATCCCCAGATTTATTTATTTCCTGCTCTCTCTGCCGAGCTTGTTTTTAAATTCATGGTCAACTATTTATTTGTAATTTTATAAGTTTAAATCAAGATAATGGCGACATCACAGAGGGAAAAGGAATTGAGAAACAATATAATCGTAATTGTCGTGCTGCTTCCTGTATTGCTGGGGGGTGGTAGAGTAGCGTGTCCTTTATAGTCTGAGGCAGCTTTTTAATGTTTATGGATCTCAGCTCCACATCATCAAGGCAGGAGCACCGTGGGAATGGAAACACACAGTTGCCGTCCGCCTCAAACAGCAGTTAGCACGCCGCAGAAGCGGGATCCACAAAAAAGTCTTCCATGAGAGATAAAAAATGCAACAAGTGAACGCAACAAACCAGAAAAAAAAGAAAAGACAATGGGCGAAATGGACTATGTGGTCGAGTAACGTCATGAATAAATTCGATTGGTGTTGTTGATGAGTGCCCCCAGTCCGGCATTTAAAAGGCACGTACAAGTAGTTTTTTGGGGGCCCAAGAGCCATCCATCTCACAGAGTAGACCTGCGCTTAACAGCAGCCGAATCCCATTTCCACATTCAGAACCAAGAAAAAAAAA
>NW_017840092.1:0-1008 GCF_001891065.2 Hippocampus comes
AGGGGCGAAATTTAGCATATTGCTGTCTGCCATATTGCTATACAATGGTATTGCAGTGCTGCAAATGACATGTTAAGTGAATGCACGTGCTAAAGATCATTGGCACACAAGTCATTATACTCACATTATTGGAGACGACACCGTTGAAAGCCACTGTCTTTGCCTTGGGTCAGCTCACTGAATTTTATCCGATTGTGATGTAACAGTGCACTTAAATTTACAGATTGTGCCTTGGCAGTTAAACTGAGTAAATTTCCCACTTGTCCTTGTGTCACCTTTGTACACCAGTTTTGTTAACAGATATTTTCACCTTTGTACACCATGGTTTTGTTTACAGATATTTTTTATTTCTCCAGAGTCTGGAATATCTGCCCATGTAGTAGCGGCCATAGACATAAACACAACTGCCAATCAGGTCTACAGGCACAATTTTCCCGACACACCGCTCTGGAACAGAACCATCGAGGTAGGTCGCATTCAAAGAATTACAACATGATGTTTACAAATATGATTCTGTTCACCTTAAGCCTTGCTTTACTTTTTTTCTTAGGGCATATCACTTGATGACTTCAATAACTTGTGCTTTGACATGATTTTGATGAGTCCTCCTTGTCAACCTTTTACCAGGTACGCCCTGATGTCTATCGACAATTGTAAAAGCATGGAACCTTTAAGACACTGTGTTTCAGCATTTAATTTACCTTATTATTATTGTGGCAGTGTATTATGAGCCTCTCTATGGAGAGTAGGTGTCTCACGGTATTGTATTGTAAGTACAATGGCTGGCATGTTTGTTTTAAAATTCTCGCAGTAATGCCATGGTATGTGACAATATCAAATGCCGCCAGTGTACTGTATTTAGTGGCCAGGCAGGGGCAGTGTGTGCTAGCTTGGAAATCATTCGGAACGAAAGGGGAAATTTGAAATGAAAAATATTGTGCGGAACTGTACGTATGTAGAATGAGAAAAATAGTACCACGGTTGGTGTGATATTAATTCCATTACTGT
>NW_017840093.1:0-1008 GCF_001891065.2 Hippocampus comes
TGAGTGTAATACGTTTCTCATGAGCATGTGCGGTACTCAAATGTGAAGAAATTGTTTGTTGACCTGATGCCTGAAGTTCAGCTGCAATTTGAGGAACCTTATGACTGTTGCGCTGCTCCGACGCACGGTGCAATTTATGCTAACCTTGGCGAGTTTCTTGAAACGGGATCAACAGTCCGTAACAGAAAATCTTTCAGCCTGGTGTCAGTTTTGCAAAGATTTTTCCAATGTCACTGCTTACAAAACAGTAAAGGGTAAGCGATGAAATGCTGATGGCCTCACATCTGTTCTAATGACACCTGAAATGAAAAAAGAAAATACGTGTATCGTGACTTTCGGGCCACCTTATATTTGGCATTAGCGTTCGACCACGTTTGTCCTCCGATGCACCAGATGTTTCTCTCGTCTTTTCCGTCACGTCAGCATCAATATGCACGCTCCACTATTACCTTAATAAACACTTGCAGCCAAGCAAGTCATCTCTGCACACCTGCACAGACAGGTACACACATCGAAAAGAGTGATAGTTCTCCTCATTTCCCTCTTCTTCCTGTAAATATCCTCCTGCTATTTCTTGTCCGTTTGGCCCTTCTCAAATTATCTCTCGGGATTGATGGCGGTAATTTTCACGCATTAGTTCCCCCTTTCATGCATAATGGGTGGACCCACCAACGAGTTCGTGCAGTACATCTGTCCATCGAGTATCATTACCTACAACCCAGCAGGGGCACGTAATTGACAATTGTTCCTAATTAGCAAACATGATTGCACCCACTCTTTTTGCCTGTCCTGGAAGTCTCTTCACCAAGAGCGCTCGAGATTATCTTGAAGGCACAGTGTCCGAGGAAAATCTTACTGCGCTCTCTATACTACGTCACACAGAAGCCAAATTTGTTCTTCATAATGCAACATCTGTAAACATTTTTCTAAATACCAACACATTTGAACAAGTGGAAAATTTGAGGGCAATTTGGTGTAGTTTTTGAGTTGTTCAGATTAAAAAAAAAA
>NW_017840094.1:0-1009 GCF_001891065.2 Hippocampus comes
GGGGGGGGTACTTCATAAACTGGACAGATTTTGGAGCTACTTTCAGAGGCTTGTGTTTACATTTTACAAAACAGTCGATCAGTCCCTCCGCACCCCCTCTAGTAGAGGCCTCTATCCCCCTCCCGTCCTAAAAGTCCAAACACGAACCAGTTTTAAAAGTCATCAACACAGGAATAAATGAAAGGGGCTGTCACAAAGATGACAGAGTCAGGGCTGAAAGACACAGAAGTGGGGTTGGGGTGGGGGTGGGGGGGGTGCTGGGTAAAGGGACAGGCTCAGATTGCATTAATTGCTGTTCACATGAAGGGGCAAGTCAAATAGTAATCACTCTCCAGCTCCAGTCTTCTCCTTCTCCCGCCGGCCTCTGGTTTTTTTTTCGTTTTTGAGCTCAGAGGAGCGGCATTTAGCCTGACATTATAATTAGCATGTAGATTACATTTTCGGGCACAACCACTGCCAGCCTCCACAACTCCAAATTAGACGGGGACCCTCCTCGAGACAGGAAACCAGGACAAAAGATGACACCTTTTTTAAAAATAACTTTTCCAACTCTTTGGCGAGACTGTCCAGTTTAAAAGAGGCCACTGGAAATTGTCCGCATGGCACGGGACGAAGGGGGACATCTTCATCGTCTGTCTTGTCATGAACCTGACCTGATATTGCCAGAAATTGGGCTACAGCAAAAGGCCATTTTTGGTCTCTCAATAGGAGACATTGTCAGCGCGAGAAAAAAGCTCCCCGTCAGGCTATTCGCATTCTTCATTTTACATTCAAAGTGGACGAAAGCCACGAAGGAGGACAACTGCGATACGATGAAGTTGATGATTTTTACACTTGTGAAAATGAATCATCGTGATGCTTGATTTGCCCCCAAGGGAAAATTTGTATCTACCCTGGCATTCGAACCTCACTGAAACCTTTACAAAGTGATGGAGCAATGGGATTGATGGAGGCAAGGCGATTCATTGAATAAATCCAACGATTTGATTAAAAAAACAAAAAAAAAAAA
>NW_017840095.1:0-1009 GCF_001891065.2 Hippocampus comes
ACGAATCAAGTGTTGCATATTAATATGTATCAGTTTGCTGAGTCAAATATTTTTTTATTGATGATTTGGATTTACGGGTATTTTGAGCAAATGATTTTTTTCCGAAATATAAATCAAACTGGAAGGCCAGGGCATGAAACAGTACCCAAGATGTAGCTTAGTTTCGAAAAGGTTGGTGTCCGATGCCCTGTAACACATTTCAACAGTGACATCATAATGAAGAAAATTGTCAACATCCTGACAGAGTTTCCATTGAGCTCGCCGACAATCTCAAACTTGCAAAAGTGCGTCTGATTGAAGGATGTCGGAAGGACGGGAAGTCAGAGCCGTCAAGCTCTCCGTCATCTAATCACAGACTATATCAAGCCATCTTAGCACCACTTAACCTGCACGGGGGGCCCTGATGTGTCTCGGCATGCCCTGTCTCTGTTAATCAATCAGCTCGGAAAGCCTTCGGCAAATGCAAATGTCCGGGCACCTCGCTTGAAGGTCGCCTCTCCCTCTTTGTGTTTGTTTTCCTTTTTAATTACTCCTCACGAAATAGTGTTTGGTCCATTTAAACGTGCGAAAATGTATTTTAATGTATTTTGCGTGTCCCCTCCAGGGAGAAAATGAACAAATTGCAAATGTGCGTGCGGCTGTGCGCTTGAGGATTTGTAATCAAATGAGATTTTCTCTGGTGCACGTTGCGGGTGTCCCGTTCTGTCAAAACTGTCACCCCTCTGGTTTATTCTCAGCAGAGAGGTGCGCTGATGATGCTGACAACCTCATTTAGCGGGCAGAACAAACTCGGCGCCTTTTGTTTCCCGCTGACAGCTGTTTGTGCTCGCTAATATAGACTTAACTGGCGTGGGACATGATAAACATACATCACGGCCGCGGCAGCAGCGACGCTTTGCGAGCGGCTCAAACATCATTGGAAATATTGGACAAATAGATGTGTTTTCAAAAACTGTCATTTCTGGGATTAAACGTTGAATTAAGCAAGCGTGGTGATTTAAAAAAAAAA
>NW_017840096.1:0-1008 GCF_001891065.2 Hippocampus comes
ACATATTGTAACCTCATTGAACCTCAAAACGCGATACTTATCACAGGTAGTCCACATATTACTTCGCTAGTGAGTTGCCAACTGTAATTTTTTGCGACCGTCAGGTCCAAGTCGGTTTCGGATTAACCTGTCTTTGGAGAAGCATATTTATGCTCCGCTCCAATTTATTTCTTTACGCAGCCTACACTGGCGCACAGTGTCCTCAGTCGTTGTGCCTAATATTCGCACTGGCACTCCCGTTTTTGGTGCACTTTGAATAACGGAACGGCAAATTTGAGCAACGCTCTGATTTTCAAAGTGAACCAGGGCACGCTCGGAGTATATTTCCAAACATCTACTATATGTGCCCTGCAATTGCCTGGCGACCAGTTTAAGGTGAACCCGCCCCTTCTCCCAACGTTTAAGCTCGTGAAAATAGATGGATTAGCAAATAAAACATCACACATTGATCATGCATTAATTAACGACGACACAGCATGCCATAGTTTTCACTCCTGTGTTTTCTGTTTCTGACGAGTGTAGCCAAACAAACAACATTAAAAGCGGCAGAAACGTCGCTTTTCAAACACTGACCCTTCCTTGGAACGAGCGTGCATGATTTTCCTGCAATCTTTCACATGAAACCCTGTGATCATTATCTTAAGCCTGTGATGAGAGGGAACGTTGTGCTGTGTGGAGACGAAGGAAGACTGAAAACTATTTAGTCAGTGTGTGTTTGTCGTTGCATTTATTGCAAATAAATAGCTTTGTGTCATGGCAGACTGTATTAACCTCACTGATTGAATGAGTGTCTATGGAATATTCCCATCTGAGAGCTGTTTTTTTATGGCTTCACATCCATTGTTTGTTTCCCTCTCTGTGCGTCTCTTTTCCTTTCCCCGCTCGAAAAATGGCTACATTACCTCCAAGGATGCTCCAATAAAAGATGGCGCACCTGACCAACTGGGGACCAGCTACTGCTCTTGTTTCTGCCTTTCTTGTGTTTTTTTTTTTTTTTTTTTTTTTGGG
>NW_017840097.1:0-1009 GCF_001891065.2 Hippocampus comes
AGGAAATGGACTACCTTCTCGCTCTCAGTGTCCAAAGCAGAGGTGGCTTCGTCTAGAAGCAGGATCTTGGGGTTCCTGACGATGGCCCTGGCAATGGCGATGCGTTGTTTTTGTCCTCTTGAAAGCTGCGAGCCTTGCGCGCCGACTTGGGTTTCGTATTTCTGACCATTTTCCCAGTGCGATCCAAAGATTGAGAGAAAGACAAACGCTGCGTAGTTAGCGATGCTGAATCTTACAGCGTGTGTCACAGCAACACAGACTTTGAATGCTGCATTTGGTGGTGCATTGAGGGGAAGTGGTGGCTGGCCAATAAAGGGCACTCGCCTTCAGACCAACCGCTTTCCCTTTTTTCATTTTACACTTGATATATCAAAGTGACAAGTTTGCTCTCACATTTGGCAGCGTCATCACAAAGTCGTGAAGGTAGGCTTTTTTGGCAGCCGCCATGATTTCCTCCATGCCGACGCGGCGCGTGTTGTCCCCGTATTGAATATTTTCAGCGATGCTGCAGTCAAACAAGACGGGCTCCTGGGACACGATGCCGATCTGAGATCTCAGGAAGGGCACATTCACCGACTGCGACGGCCGGCCATCGATCAACTGCAATAAAAAACGGGACATCCCCAGGAAGTGTTGTCTGATTTGGAGATTAAGACGAGCGTTCCCAAAAGTGTACACACCACTTTCCCTTCATCCGGGTCGTAGAACCTTTCCAACAGTTGGACGCTGGTGCTTTTGCCGCAGCCGCTGCTCCCCACAAACGCAAGCGTCTGTCCCGGCTTCACGGTTACCATCAGGCCTTTCAACACACGCACATCCGGGCGTGTTGGATAGGTGAACTCACAATTCCGAAACTCTATTTCACCCTTGAAGTTCTCCTGGGGATGACAAGAGTCAGACAGATCACAAAAGGAGGCAGGTGCGCCGAGAAATTTGGGGAGGGTGCCCAAGCCCCCCCAAAAAAGCACTCGTGCCATGGATCTGTTTGTGACCAACAGGTGGCACTGTA
>NW_017840098.1:0-1009 GCF_001891065.2 Hippocampus comes
GACGTTAAAGTGAATAATAAATGTTTAATTTGCTAGCGCTGTTTACATCTCCTTTGGTTTGTCTGTCCGCTGGAATGCGAGATCAACCGAGACGAACGCACAATAAAATATTTTCACAGTTTTATTTGTCTCTCCAAACTTGCTGGACGTGTAAATTGGCCTCTTAGGTCACGGTGTACTCGCAGCACTGTCAAAACACAAATTGTAACAAAACATTTGCACGTCAAATTAAAGCAAATGATGATGGCTTTCCAAATCTCTAATAATTATCTCCATAAAGCATCACGTCGACAAAATCAGCTTCAGGATGTCTCAAATGTTCGCTAAGTAGGATGCTTCCAAATCTACAGAAAAGCATACTTCCGGAATCAGTCTATGAGTTCTTTGACTATTAAAGGTCAGTTTCTACATCAATCTAGTTCAGCAGTCATCTCATATTTTGAAAAATGCCCAGTTGATACTCCCACCTCCCATCTTTCACTCTCCACAGCTTTTCCATCAGCCACGGTACATGCGGGCCAAGCAGCAATCCCTTATAAGGCCAGACAAAGCCCCTATCTGGCCTCTAATTTCCAAATCAGATCTTGCAGTAACATAGACGGTTTATTTGGGATCAAGCTTGGAATGTCACGTTGCCTCTCATTGGCTGGGGCACATACCTTCAGCGATGCACACATTCCTAAACATACACCCACTGGCCCTGTCTGTACTTCACCCTAAACATATTTTTGCTTCCGTCTTTCTGCACTGCACTTCCCCGATGCTGTCTCTCTAGCCTCACTTGTGTTCGGGGGGGCAGACCTAGCGTACATTTGCTCAGATGGTTGCTTACTTTTAGCCAGTTGCGTATACAGAAAGGCAAACAAAAGACTAAGCCGCGTCTGAGCGCAAGACAAAAAGAGGAACGCAGTAAAGCCACATAGTACAAGTCTCCAGCAAACACTCTTAAAGCAGCCTCGGAGGAATCTGTGGTTCAGCATCCATTGTATTCAAAAGCCCTTTTTTTTTT
>NW_017840099.1:0-1009 GCF_001891065.2 Hippocampus comes
TCTTGACTTAGTTGGTCATCTTTTAAGTTAATCAAAATAAGAACTATCAGCCCCAATTATAAACACACTCAACAGTCATTACAGTAATTTTCCAAAAATGTACTAAAAGAAATCAATATGGACAGTATACATTTTCCATCAGTATAATCAACGTATTTTCTGCAGCAGGAGCACCACGGGGAAGTTAAAAGAAAAAAGAAAGGAAAAAAAGTGTCCGTCTTGACGGTTTGTGACAAGCCAATTGCTTTAATCCCGCGTGAGCCGGTAACCCCGCCACCTCGCCATCCCGCCGTCCCGCCTGCTCTGATGAACGCATCAACAAAGCAATCGGCGGAGAACAGCGGCCATAATCCGCGTAAAAACTTCACTTAAAAAGCTCCCGCGGCGTTATCAGTGTTTAATTTGCATAGTGATGGAAAGAAGTCAATTACTATTAATTATTCTCTACAACTTCATTCCCATTATCCAATTGAATTTGCCGTCTTGAAAAGCATAAACTCAATTTCACAGCTGGCTAAACTCGCTAATCATTTACCCCCACCCACCAACCATACACACCGCCGCTAAGAAACTCATTGATTGTCGCATCCTAAACTCCTGAAGAACAAGTGGCGGGCAGTCAGGGACAGCTGTCAGGGACTGCTGGCCGAAACAATGTCAGAATCATTAACCAACGGTTTTCAACTTCATTTCAATTCTGTGATCAATATTGTTTTCAATAAGATTTCCGACTCTTTTTGTTGCGATGTCAAAATAATCTACTCGGGGCCTTCAGTCGTGTTGGATCCATTGAATTTTAACCACCAAGTGTTCAGCACTTTTTTTGCAGAAGATACACCCTTAAAACTGCTGGGTCAAAAATAACCCCGATGTGGTTAAAAATTACACCAACTTGCAACTTTGGACCATTTGACCGAACTTTCTGGGTTCTTTTTTGACTAAACAACCCAGACAGTTGGATCTATTGGATCCAAGTACAATGGTACCTCTACTTACAAACGTCTCTTCA
>NW_017840100.1:0-1010 GCF_001891065.2 Hippocampus comes
GAGAAAAGAGGTTGAAAATGTGAATGCAGGAAATGGAAAGTGCCGAAATATGAGCTCTTTTCTTTGGAATTTAGTCCTGCCTCTTTGATATGCCGCAAGATAACCGCCAGCAGGCAGTGTTTTGTGTCCAGATGCGGCTCTGTAATTAAGTGATATCATGGACAGATATGTATATAATATTATTACTGATGCTATCACATGCCCACTCAAGCTTCTTTTCTGCCACGTACCAAAAGGAGGGGAAACAAACACCGGCCTGCACTTTGATTTCCTATTCGCAGCTTCTCGCCGGTCCTCTTGGAAAAGGTCCGAGGTCTTTATTATCCGTCAGCTGAGGGAGAGCATTAGCATAGAAAAACACAAAGTTATCTCCCAGGGCTTAGTTAATTGAAGTTAATCAGAGGCAGTGTTTCAGCGTGTCGCGGTTGTTGCCAGGGTGAGTCGGTCTTTGTTCGCTTCCAACACCTCGAAGGTTCCTAATTAAGCATCCTGACACTCTGACACCGAGGCCTCTCCTCCGGATCGACTTGACAGTTAATTACAGCGGCGGGGCGCAGGACGTCGGGGAGGAAGCGCAACGTCGGCGTGCGCTGAGCCGATACGGCGCGCCTCTGTGACGGCGGGGCGGATGTTTGTTCTGGCTCTCTTAGATGAGCTGAAGTCAACTCGTTGAAGGGAGAATATGAGAATACGCGCGAAAGTAGGAGCGCGTGTGCGTCTCAGCCACCGCCAACCATGCCCCATGTGCTCACGAGACGTACGTATCAAACTAACACCCAATGCAATACCAGCCATCGGATGATGGAGCGAGCCGTTGTGAATTTTGCGGATTTTTGACATCACAATTTGCCTAATTTACATAATGCAAGGAAACGGTACAATGGGGGCCCCTCGGTTAACAACTTTGTTCGGAATGGAAATGCGGTGTTTACCTAAGGCGGTATTAAAGTCATAATACAGCACAGTAAATATTTCAATGAAAAACTCTTGGAGGGCATAGACATAAAGCA
>NW_017840101.1:0-1009 GCF_001891065.2 Hippocampus comes
GCGCGCATATATTCAAACAACACGTGTCACAGATTGTTTCCCCGAAGATGCTCGAGAAGGTTACGAGAAAGAAATACGCTCTGTTTGAGAATGTACACCAGAAGGTCAGGAAATAGCTGAGCAGGCACGAGGCGTCTCATTGAATAAGGAATAGCTGATGATGTTTGCATTCAAGCAATGAAAACCTTTACCTTGGGAGGTCTTTCGCCATATTTGATTTAAAGCTCCAGCATAAATGGCAGCCTGAATATGCTGATATCCGCCGACCTGCCAGATTAAGTGTCACAATGGTGATGGAGAGGATCAAACCCGAGAAAATACGGGCAGCTGGTGGTCGTCATGGCAAACTTGGAAAAAAAGTTCTTCTGCGCTCCCCTCTGACCTGCTTGTATATGAGCTGGGCAGTGGATGCTGTGGCGTGGTGAATATCTTGCTATCATGGAATGGATGCTACACGCCACTACTTGTTCAGAGGTCATGTGTTAGGTCATGTTTGTTTTTGATTGTGCATGTATTTGCAGCGTTAATGCAAATATTATTCAACGGGTTCCGAAATGTTACGGAGAGGCCAAGGCGTGGGGTTGAATAGCATCACATGCACAAATTTGTATTGGGCGATTCTTTCATTTTTAATTGACACAGTTACAAATTCATTTTCAAATCGATTAATCGACAACGAATTCATGGAGATTTGTTTTCTTTTTACAATCGAACCCTTGAAATTTTGAATTGTCCACATCCTCGGATTTCAGCTTTTCAACAGTAATTATTCGGATTTCTCTCGTCCTCCACGAAAGCAGACTGATTATGTTTGTGTTGAATCAAAATAAAAGATTCCCTTTTACTTTGGAAAACAATGAGCAACATTTTGTCTCTTTTCCATCATCTTACAAATCAAACCAATCACGGAATCATAATTAATTCGTTTCCGCATTTTCCACCAAGTCCATTTGAAATGTTGTGCTGTTTTTGAATAAAGGGATGGAAATGACAACTTTTTAAATCTGAT
>NW_017840102.1:0-1010 GCF_001891065.2 Hippocampus comes
CCCGCTCTCGTGAGTGCAGTGATACTTGACGCTTCAAGTTTTGCTTTTGTTAATGACTGTCGAAGGTTTTATCATGAATGTAATCTGTTGTAGTCTTGGTCTCAAATATGTAAAATTTAAATACTGCTGACATATTTTGAGCATGCTGGTACTCGCATGCACGTAAATTCCTCGGGGGGGCCGGGCAAATCCAACCTCGCGGCTTTCACCGCGAAAAGCGAAGGATGACTGTAAAATTTGGACGTTCAGCATCTTCTTGCTGCATTGCACTCACCTGTGTTGTCCTCTTCGGAACGCCATCCACTGCCGTTAAAATCTTTCTCCTGCCTATTCCTCTTTTTGTCAATGAAAGACTTTAATCTTGTGATGCTGATTTGTGCATTTGGATCCAAAGCGGTAATGTGACAGAGCACATTCAGAAACAAGACACAACAACATAAACGTACCTCATGGAAATCTTTCTCGGAACGGTCCTTGTCCATTTTTTCCAGACAATCTTCACTAAAGGCGATCACCTCTTTCAGCTTCTCAGCAGACGGCTGTGAGGAACACGCAAGCATGGGGCACATGTATTTTGGGTGACTCTTTCACTGTGTTCCATCAAATACCCCCCTGCACCCCCACCCCTGCTCACCCCTTCTCACCTTGCCCTCCGCTGTGGCCATCATCAGGTCATCCTTGAGGCGCCGGCTGCAGCATTGACACGTGCACTCAAAGTGGTAACGTTCCATCAGCTTCTTCTGGCGGTCACCCGACAGGTTTAGGAAGTCCACGTAGCTGACAGTCAACTCCTGACCCTCAGGGATTGGTCCTAAAGCTCGCAGCTCGATCCTGTACAGAGAAGACCCCACGACTGGATTCATCATGTGGAAGAGGGAAAAATGACAAAAGCAAAGAACGGACATGCTGTTTCATCGAAAGATGTTTGTACAAGTGAGTGTCACCCAGGACGTTCTCTTGCTTCTTTTGCACCCCGGGCAGACCGAACCAGTTTTCATTCAGGTCTGACC
>NW_017840103.1:0-1010 GCF_001891065.2 Hippocampus comes
CTGATTGAAGGCATGTTTGTGAAAATGATTCAAAAGGAGAATTACCCGTGACATAGAGATGAGCGTAGCAAGTGGCCTTTCCTATTTTGTTGGAGATGACGCTCTTGTAGACCCCACCGTGCGCGTGGCACACTGAGCGGATGACCAGACTGTGGACATCGCGAACTGAAAGGAATTGACAAGGCAAAGCGAGGATGAGAGGGTATGACGCTGACATTGGGCCGAATACGTCGCGGGTTTTTGGGGCGAAACGCTTACACTGTGTCATCTTTCTGTCCTCCGTGCTTTCGATTCTTTTGCCGTTGTGGAACCAGGCGATGGTGGGATACGGCAATCCGGCCACTTTACATTTGAGAACAGCCTCCTTCCCCTCAATGACGTCCAGATCATAAAGGGGCTTGATGAAGTCGGGCATTGTGAAACGCTCAACTTCATTCTCAGGGACCTCGGGCTCCTCCGGTATGGATGGCATCTTCTCCAGTTTCGCCCTGCGTGAAGACGAAATGTCATACCCAAGTCCTGAATGGAAGCTGACGCCACAACATCCAAGAAATGTTTTGATGCGTGATCGTACATCTGCGAGGAGATGGCCGGCCGTGGCTCTTGAATGTAGAGCTCAGCAGAACATTCGGCCTCTCCGTGACTGTTCGTGGCCGTCACAGTGTAGAAACCCTCATCGTCATTGGTCACGTGAGAGATGATGAGGGAGTGACGGCCGTTCTCCTGAAGAATACGCACATCCTCGCTCTCGGCGAGCGGGTGATCTGCTGAGAAAGGGCGTTTTGTTCTACCACTGATTGCCAAACACTGTACGGCATTGCTGTGCCGCGACCGATCATCGGGGCTCTAGCCACAGCATGCCAGTGATGTGTGGTCCAGATTTAACAATCACAAAGTCGATTTGTGAGCAAACTGAGAAAATCTTTCTCTCTGGATAGATACAAAAATACTTTTTGCGCCATCGGTGATGGACGATTTTTCGAATAGCCTGTAAAATATGTGCCTCGGTT
>NW_017840104.1:0-1011 GCF_001891065.2 Hippocampus comes
TCCCTTTGTAAAGCGTAATTATCGAGGGCAGAACAAATACAATCGTCACGATAATTCATTCTTAGGACTTTTCTTCTGTCTTTTCTGTTTCCGTGGTCATGAAGCGTCCTTTTAGTGCGCACATTTGTGCATACGCCCACAAGTATCCCTAAAGTGTCCCATTTGCGTGCGCACATCTGCGATCGCTCTGCCTTATTTGTGTATCTTTGAGCAAGGGGAAAGTCTTGCACTCGCTTGGCGCAGTGTTAATGTGCGCATAATCAGCGTTATCTCTCTTTTTGTCGTTATTATTCCAGCGTAGCTGTCAGAAGCGAGAAAGATCAATGAGGCGGCGTGTGTAGCATAGGCAGAGGTTGATGGGATGATTTATTCTGCTTCTACCATGACCTCCCACTCGCCGTGTCATGATGTCATCACCCCGAGACGTACAACTCTGATTCATCGCTCACTGACCACTCACAAGATTCGTTTGTGCAGGGAAGGAAACTAACAAAGACGGATGACTGTTGATATGCCTTCGCGTTTTGTATCTCTGGCACGTTTTGTTTTTCAAGTTGTTTTTTTTCGAGGTGCGAAAAATGTTACTTTTGGCGTGGAAAAAAACAGGCATCACTAATCCAAACTGTACATTTGGATTTGTTGAGCGTTGCGCAGCCAGCTGGCACTTTGCAGTCTCGCATTCTTGCTCTCCTGCTGCGTCGCCCGACTTTGGTGGCCGGGAATGTGGTTCGAGCAGGGGTGCCCAACCTTTTTTTTGGACCCAAGATTTACTTTTCAAGCCAGCCAACCTTCGGCGATCGACCGTGACCGCACGTGCGCGCATATGCAAACGCGTGCGCACGCGCGCGCACACGAATGCCGTGATGTGCAACCTAACATGAACGCAACAGAAAAATAAAGGAGAGACAAGCGTTTGGGAGTGTGCGAAAAGGAAATCACCGCCTACCTTAGTGGGATCCGGTGATGGAGGTCGAGCGCCACCGTAGGTAAAGGTGACCTGCTTTAATTGAA
>NW_017840105.1:0-1011 GCF_001891065.2 Hippocampus comes
TATTCCCATTCAATCCCATGACATATTTCAATGTTTGAAAATTCACATTTTGAATCCGCTGTACACACCTACTGAATTTTTACAACTAATTTTGAATAGGTGAGATACTCAACACCGAAGTGAAAAAAAATTATCATTCATGTTTTTATTGCTCGTATGTGTGGTATACGCCAGATGACCAGCACAACTCACTCAACACACACTCCTCCAATCACCTCAAACGAACCCGATAGCTGCTGTAGTACCAAGACTGACCTGTGAGTGGCAGCACAGTGCCACTGGGCATCCACATTGCCAAAATGTACCAAGAAGAATTGTGGGAAAAGGAAAAAGAAGGCTGAATGTTATCCTTTCTGGTAACAACACTGCCGTTGCCAACTTTAGTTTCTATTGTGGCGAACGAGTTCAAACCCTCAACACAACCAGCTGCACTGTTTGCGTCCGCCAACAGCTAATTGGCTATTCTTCTGTTTGATGTCACAGTCAGTGTCTTAATGATTTGTGATTGTAAATATTGAACAGGTTTAACACTTACAAGTGTCAGTGGTCCCGAGCGTATCGGGGAGGAAAGATCACTTTTAACACACACCTCACCACACGTTAATCACCCAGGGTAATCTTTCAGAGACATAAAATAACCGAGCCGACCGATCACAAGAGTTGAAAAATATCGTCGATATGTGTGTCTGTGTGTATTCCGTCTTAGCTTAGGTCCAGCAAGAAAAGCTAATTCTTTAATTCCAAATTGGAAACATTGTTTACCAAATTGGTAAGTTATGTGAATGTTTTCCAAATTGGACTCCGTTTTCTTTGTACAGGCTGAGTAAGTCATCATTTTTGTTTTGTTTTGTGGTTTTGTCTGCGTCATGGGCCGATGGACTTCGACAAATCTCAGGGAAAGTTTTGCTCAGCATGTCGTAGCCCAGCTTTATTCTTGGGAGGGGGACGATGGTTGATCGAATGGAAATCTATTGGAGGAATCAAACCACTCTTGTTTAAAAAAAAAAAAAA
>NW_017840106.1:0-1010 GCF_001891065.2 Hippocampus comes
ACTCAAATGTATTTATAGAGCACTTTCAAACAGACTAATTTTTAAAAAATGTAATATTTTGTTTACAATGAAGTTGCTAACTTCTTGTGAATTTCACATAAGCCATGATTGGTTGTTACCTGAGCCCTGAGCACATGCAATGTTATTTTTCTGTCGACAGCAAGTTGCAAAAGGCGTTTTTAAAGGTGCTAATTGTCCATAAAAAGTGCCATTATCCAATTCATTATAAACAAAAAAATTAATATTTTACCGCTGAAAATAACAAAATTAGTAAAATATCCCCTTTATATGAAACTGGGTGTTTTATTCACTTGTCTCTTTATCAACATGTATATATTTTTTAATGAATGTGACTAGTTTGTATTTACCTTTTGGCAGGGTTATTGACTCGAATGACACTGGATATGTTTTCAGGGGTTGTATTCTATTTAAGATGTAATTGTGTCACGGTTTGACCTAACCCAAACGTCCGAAATGAGTTGACATTTTAGCCTCAATTAGCAGGAAGACACGAGAGGATATCCGCTGCGCTTTCTGGTTTGGAGTGTGTGCACTCGGGCTCATTATTCTGCTTACTATAGCAATAATTGAGCCCAATTACTTCAAGCGCTCCATAGAAATGTCATGCCAAAGGGTGAATAGGCCAATAATTTCAGGCATAAAACACACGCGTGCGCGCTCACACATACACACAAAGAGCGACATACCAGCTGGGGCTACGACAAGAACTCCACCTCTTCCAACATTAAACCTTCATGACTGGACTATAATTTAGTTTTTAGACTTCCACTGTCATTGATCCGGAAAATAATTCAAAAAATACACATGGACAAAGAGATTTTAGTTGATTTAAGACTATAACAGAGATGGGCATTCCGTCCCTGGGATGGAACGGTCGGTCAAAAAGAGAAACAAACATTTGAATTGAGGTTAACAGGTTACAGGCCACATTCATGATGGAGAAATCATATGAAATGATTTATCTTGGTTTCATTTTCCATCACAAAAGC
>NW_017840107.1:0-1011 GCF_001891065.2 Hippocampus comes
GTTGGTAGGTTCGTTGAGTTGCTTGTCAGTGAGTGGGGAGGTGGCTTTTAGCAAGTTTGTCAGTCATTTCGTTAGCCGGTGTGTTAGTTAATTGGTTGTTTAGTGAGTTGATTCGTTAGCTGGATTGCCCACACAACGCCGTTTATTAATTAGCAAGACAGCTAGCCATTTATGTCACGCAGAAAGTACGATAATTATGTGACAAAGTTGGTGGTTTAGTTGTGAGTGAGTCAATTAATTAGTTGGACTGTTTGTTACTCAGTTGTTGGGTGGTTATGTCAGTTGTGAACTGAGTTGGTTGGTTCAATAATCCATTGTTGGGTTAATCGGTTGCTTAGCTAACTGGATCACGCATAGTTTTTGATGAGTAGGCAAGCTAATTTTATGACCCAAAGTAAGATTCTCAGTCAGTTTGTTAGTTATGTGACACAAAGGTGAAGGAAAAATCAAGAAATTCCCGCCGGGACGTGTTCATGCAGAGCGGCGACGTGATCGACATGATCAGCAAGCCCCCGATGGGCACGTGGATGGGCATGCTGAGGGGCAAAGTGGGCACCTTCAAATTCATCTACGTCGACGTGCTCAATCCAGAGCGGGCCAAGCCCAAGAAGACCGAGCGCAGGCGCAGGAAGGCCCGGCAGCCCAAGCCGCAGTCTGTGGACGAGCTTCTGGAGCGTATCAACCTCAAAGTGAGTAAGGACGAATCCCGAACCAACCCTTCATCATCATCATCATCATCATCGAGATTTTCTTGATCACTGGAACGCGTGGGACAGGAGCACCTGCCCACCTTCCTATTCAACGGCTACGACGACCTGGACACCTTCCGGCTGCTGGAGGAGGAGGACCTGGACGAGCTCCACATCACGGACCCCCAGGACAGAGCCGTGCTGCTCACTGCCGTCCAGCTGCTGCATGACTACGACGGTAAGGAGAGACGACTCGTCAACACTTGACGTGGAACATTCGAACGTTGCGCTGCTGCAGCTGCGCTGCATTGAAGTCCACACA
>NW_017840108.1:0-1011 GCF_001891065.2 Hippocampus comes
AGCAATTGAATCAGGTGTGTTGGAATAGGGAGGGAGTTCCCTACCCCTGCTGTATGGCCACTACGAATAGGATGAGAATACAAAAGACCACATACCTATCCATCTCTGACCGATAAGACAAAAAACAAGACTGCTCGCATTGCATCACTTCAGTTTGCAATAAATGAAGGTGCCCATTGAAATATATGAGTGACTGATTGAGGTAGGGTGTCAGCAGAAGTCACAATCATTTAATACATGACAGGAAACAACACCGATGTTACTATATTATGCCCTGCTTTTACAAAATAACACGTACACGTTTTCGATAAACAGTTCCAAGTGTTCATTTTAACAATAGCAATGCATTGTGGGGAATGTTGCTTTTTAATGGCCCTTGAGAAGCCCTGATAGCACAAACACCTACTAACCCTGTAGAAAATGCCACAAACATAAATATGTTCATCTTTATTATTACACAGTGTCTTAATCATTGACTAATTTGCATGCATTTGCATGCTCTTGCATGAGAAGTTTGTCACATAGTCAGCACATGCGTACTGGGGCATGTGTGGCAGTAAGGTGTCTGAGGAAAAATTGCTCGCATTTGTGCGTCAGTGACCAGTAAGTCGTGCCAATATAATTAATGTGCATGCAAACACATCATTAGGATTGGCTATTTTGGTTTTCACCACAATATTTGGTTACATGTGACGTCCTTCACGTGTCCGTCGCTGTGAGATGATAGTTAAGGTAGCGGTAGTATGCTAAAAAGTGCACTGGACGTTATGTGATTTGGTTTCAAAGTAAATAAAACAGGAAGTACCATGTTAGCTGTCTAAAAATTGCTGACTGAACAGCGTTTGATAACTCTGCCTTGTGTGAAGTTTCTCACCCCATGTTATCGCCATTTGGCCAATTGGTCACTTTTTGTCAATTTTAAGTAATTATGTTGGTGTACCTTTTCAGATAAACACTGATTGTGATCTCGTAAGCACATTCAGTTGTAATTTAGATTT
Organism: Hippocampus comes; assembly: GCF_001891065.2. Taxonomy (NCBI): domain Eukaryota; kingdom Metazoa; phylum Chordata; class Actinopteri; order Syngnathiformes; family Syngnathidae; genus Hippocampus; species Hippocampus comes. The sequence goes on from NW_017840108.1 coordinate 999, forward strand.
TGGGGGAAAAAAA
>NW_017840109.1:0-1011 GCF_001891065.2 Hippocampus comes
CACAAAATAATTAACAGTATAAAATTTAAGCAGGAATGAATATTCTGATCAAATGAATGTCTTTTGCGGCAAACTTCATGGTGAATATTTATAACAGTAAGCCCGACTTTTTATTAGCGACTCAATGTGGTACTTCAGGGCTGCCAAGTGCCCACGGGCACCATGTAAGTGACGCCTGAATTAGACATTCAAAAGCTGAGAGAAGGTCAAATTAAATTCACTAGTGCACATAGTAATGCATTTTAGATTCATCCTGAAATTTCACCCAAAATCTCAATATCCCAAACTTTTTATGACTAGAGATAGTCTACTAGTTCAATAGCATCCATGAACCGAGGCTCTGTTCCAACCATTTTTTTGTTTTTAACGAAGAAGATCATAAAGCCTCAACACCATGGATCAAGAATGCACACATTCATTCACCCGTGTTACATAAATGACCATTCTGCAGTTGAATTATTCAACACAAACTAGCCGCCTTCACACGAGGCTCATCAATCGTATTAGCATACTTGCCAAAATAACACGCTAGCGCAAAACTGTGACGTCACAAACGGGCGCGCTAACGCTTGACATGGGGTTCACTGTAGTCTCAACAATTTCCGTATCGAGCATATTGATCGGTGTAGATTCTAGTCAATCGGCGGTGTCGCCACAGTGGGCGTCCCTCGGCGCGTTCCCAACCGCGCCACGCCTGAGCCGAGTTCTTCCGCCAGGTATGACCACATCCTGAAGTGGGAGCTCTTTCAGCTGGCCGACCTGGACACGTACCAGGGCATGCTGAAGCTGCTCTTCATGAAAGAACTGGAGCACATCGTCAAGTCGTACGAGGCGTACCGCCAGGCGCTGCTCTCCGAGGTTGAGGCCCGCAAACAGCGGCAGCAGTGGTACGCCCAGCAGTCACCGGGCAAAAGCTTCATGTGACCAAAACACGCCACCCTCCGTGCCCGTCTTCACCTCGCGTGCCTTTGCCTCTTGATCCAAATATTTAAAAAAAAAAAAAAAAAAAAA
>NW_017840110.1:0-1011 GCF_001891065.2 Hippocampus comes
GTTAAGTAGCGCTATTTCACACTTGAGAGTGATCATGTGGTTGTTCGGCCCACACGAAGCAAACTGTGGAAAAACAAAATTTCTGACCTGTGCAGGTAGTGGACCCATCCACATGAACAGTGTGCAGTGCACGGGGACAGAACGATCCATCCTCGACTGCTTCTTCCAGGAGGTTCAACCGTGGACATTCAAACATAGCCAGGATGCTTCCGTGCGCTGTAACGTTCCTAAAACCGGCACAGAGTACACGGTATGAACAATACTGTAACACCGCCGTAACACACGTGCTTCGGCATTCAAAGGTGAATAATGGTAAACCTTGTTTTCCAGGTGCGTCTGGCTGGCGGCAGGGTGCCCTCAGAGGGTCGAGTGGAGGTGCTCATGGAGGTGGGCGGCCGCAAGCGTTGGGGTTCGGTCTGCAGCGAGAACTGGGGCATCAATGAAGCCATGGTGGTGTGCAGACAGCTGGGTCTGGGATTTGCTGCGAGTGCACATCAGGTATTCTGAAAGTGACGCCACATCAGTTCATTGTTGTGTCCCCCCCCCCCACTCAAATGAAACGGCAAACCTTCATGACTACAAGAAGCTCTAAATGAGCAGTTCTATCTCTTTGATGAATGGTAGCCCTCAGGGGTGTTAATGAAAGACAAATAAAGAGTTGCAGGTTAATCTATAGTTCCAACCTTTTAATTCACTCTGATGTACAATGAATCGCGAGCTTCCTCCTTGCCTCCGACAGGATACCTGGTACTGGACCAGCGACCCAAATGCCGCCGAGCTGATCCTCAGCGGAACTCACTGCGTTGGCACCGAGTTCTCCATTCAGCAGTGTCGCCGTAACAACCACATGCACTGTCCGCGAGGCGGGGGACCGAAGGCGGCTGGCGTCACCTGCTCGGAGAGTAAGACAAACTTTTAGCTCTCTGTCTTCTGGCCTAAAAGTTTCGACTATAAATTGGTTCACAGGTCGGCTCTAGCTGAGCAAATATGCTGTAAATCTCTCTCTCTCTC
>NW_017840111.1:0-1011 GCF_001891065.2 Hippocampus comes
CTTCCTTTCAAAGCATTTCTCTTGGCTGAACTGCTTTCGCTTGTTAGATTTTATTGTCCAATCAGATTTCAGCATCAATGTGTTGCCGTGTCAATTTTATCTGCCCACGGCCTTCAGATTCGCTGACATAACTTATATCATACCGACAATAAGATAAATTTTCAAATCAATTCCATTTCAAAATTTGTCCTCACAGGGCCAGAGCGCTGGCCCCAGATGATACCATCATTCTCTTCTGATTGGTCGGTTGGTTTCTATAATTGCGATGTGGTGAAATTAAGAGGTGGATTGAGTGCACGGCCTGCCAGTGACGTGGAAATGTCACAGTAAAGTGCTGCAGTCCTACCGCTCGCCTTCCCTGGCACGGTGTCAACAGACAGGGACACAGCCCTGCTCTGATTGGCCGAGAGGAGCGTTGGCAGTGGCCACTTCATTAAGGACACCTGCCCGTTCTGAAGATGTCACACTCCAGCACACACAATATCACACGTGTCCAATTCCACCCCCAAAAAATGCGCATTAGGTGCTGGCAGCATTTTTGATGCACGCCGTGCCAAACAGACATGATCAGGTCATTGCGGTTGAAAATGGAAAAAAAAAAAAAGAATGCCCAATTGCAGGCAGTCATTGTCTCATCATTGAAATAAATGAATAATTAGCATGCATTTATTCGCTTTGGCTGGGGTCGCAGTCATACCTCATTGAGTGGGGTTATTTTGACAAGTGGGGGCGGGGGGTCGTGGTGGTAAAAGCACGCTCACGATAACAGTGATGAAGACGATGAGGACAATCAAAACATCTCATGTGTGCATCATGAATAATCCAGCTTTTAAATCACATTATACTCAAATATGAGTCATATTCGATTTGCACATAAACATTATTCCAGTTCCTTATTTCCTGAAAACCTGGACTCACCCTGACTCACCCATTTTTAATATGGTTCTATTCATATTTCATAATTTATATTTATTTTTATACTTTTTGTTCTTCTACTTCTCCCTTTCATAA
>NW_017840112.1:0-1011 GCF_001891065.2 Hippocampus comes
CAAATGTCGTTGGTTTGACAGTTCAGTTTCCATATTGGCGACGTTCACCGAATTTGCAAACACGTTTATCACAACCTACGATAACTCGGTAGTCAAGTCATAATTACAGGACATTTGGAAAACGCTGACGCCGGAACAGAGTGTACCTTGCCCCATGTCCATCCCTTTTTGGTTGTTTTTGAAAGACAATCTTTCACTTCCGACTTTCGTCCGTGGGCCAAGCTATGATTGGTTCTTGTAGTTGTCGAGAAGACCAATTGGCGTTTAGCTCATTTACGCAGCTCCTTGAGGCTGGATGTGGGTTCAGTTCGGGTTACGCACCCAAACACTTGCAAAACACCTTACACTTGTTCCAGTGCCAAGATGGCCAGCGTCTGACCTTGTGCGACATGCGCAGACCAAGCGAATAACACTATTTGATTCTCCGTTACTCTTAACACTTTGTGGTCGCGTCGGGTGGTCTGGCGTCCAGTGTACGACAGTACTGTATACCGATTGAGATTTCAAAACAAAGGCGTTCCGAGGTGCCAGTGACGGATCAACGTCATGGTAAGTGTGACATTAAGAGTACAATGCCGACATGACTTAATTTTGCAACGCGTGTAATGGTAATACATCTAGCGTTTTTTATATACTTATTTTATTTTGAAATGGAACGGTTGAGCTGCTGCTACGTTCAGGCAATTTTGTCTGCCGGACAAATCACAACCCGTTTCACTTGTCCATATTAGACGGCCTTTAAAGAGACAATACGAAATTTAATTACAGTATTTCTATACCCGAACACCGACAGATACTTTCAACATGGCTGTGAGAGAGAATCGCGGCGTTGTTCGGCGTCATATCAGCGAACCAGTGGGGAGAATCTGCCGTTACTGTTGGAAATAACTGGTTAACATCTGTAGGTAAGTTATGAGCACTAGGTAAAGCCACTACACACAGCCTCGACAATATACGATATTTTGTTCGAGCCTGCGTTTAAATGATATATTACACTCATGACGTCTGTCA
>NW_017840113.1:0-1011 GCF_001891065.2 Hippocampus comes
TTGTGGATTATACTGCTATGATGTCACACTAATTACATAGCTGACACTACGTCAGCCTTCCGCCTACACACAAACCAGATCAAGGTCCGAGCACTATTGTGGTCAGCCGAACAGAACCATAAATCACAAAATCGTGTGTGTGTTTAAGAAATGGGCTGCAATTAGCCAGCACCTCAGCCTCCAGTGCAAGATTACACATAGTGTTGACGAGAGGGTATCAGCACTCACTCTTAGTCGAAAGCAAATTTATGAGCTGTTTGCTAGGTCTTCATATGTACGTGTGTGTTGTTGCTCTGCCCTTGCGCGGGGGGCACGGGTTCACTCACGGAGCTTTGTAGTCCACACACACTCCCGCCGGCCCTCCCGGCTCTTATCAGAGGCCCTCACTCCATTAGTGCCATGCCCGAGCAGGAGGGGAGATCCGTGCTAATCTTCCCGTAAGAATGCAGCAGATGGGCCAGGTGGAGGATGAGGAGGGCAGCACTCGCTCTATCTTCGACACCCAGCACCGTGTGGTGGAGACGGCTCACACCAGCTCTCCTCCACTTCCTTGACTTCTTGCCTCCTGCAGCCTTATCCCCGTGCACGCCCACATACACACACGAGGCAGGAATACAGGTCACCCATCTGTTTCAAACACGCTCCTCAACTCCCCCCTTTGTGGTTTAATTAAGAAACGCAATGCCTTTCATTTCAAACTTTCAGCTTTACTCAGGACCCCCGACGTTGACGTTATGAACGCGGTGCTATGAGCTCTGTGTGTGCCCAAATACTGAGAGTGGAATGTCAGTGCTCAATCCGTCATTTAAATTGGGTATCGAAGGTAGTGAACTTAATAAGAGTAATGAGTTTCCCTGGGAAACTAAGTGGAATGGATCTTAGGAAAACAAATGTGCGCTCAGCAGCACTTCATACCTAGACCAAGGTTGCTGTAGTTAATGAACACTAACGGAACAACTAAAACTGAAAAAAAAAACATTTTCGTCAATGAAATAAAATAAACACAAAAAG
>NW_017840114.1:0-1011 GCF_001891065.2 Hippocampus comes
AAAAAAAAAACAATAAAACACTAAGCACAGATTCTTCTCCTTTGCCGAATGTCATGACCAAAAAACGCTGAAAACAATCCACATCGTGTCTACACTACGTAACAACTAACAGATGATTAAAAAATATTGAAAACAAAGATCATTCGTGAGGTATAACAACCGGCTTTGACAAATATTATTTTAGATTTATTTATTATATCGTAAGCCTAATAGCGTAATTACCCCATTTTGGAATGCTTTTGGAAAAAAGAAATATCATAGAAAAATGAATTAAACCAGAAGAATCCAGATGCTGTACCGTGGCCTGGATGACACAGACATAGAAAAAACACAAAATTCAATTTTTATACATAAAAAAAAAAAACAACAACAACAAAAACCGATCAGGGTAACAATTAACAGAAACCTGTTACATGTTGAAGTTTTGTATACAGCGCACAGCCAAAACTGTGCCATCGTTACTGTATGATCATCATAAGTCTTTCAAATATAGTTTGTTTCTTTATTATTTTGACATTCACAAGAAAGTTTTCTTGAATTTGTCCTTGAAGATTTGGGGCAGTCCTGCCTCACGCAGCGACTGAGGCACGCCGCCGCTCGTCATGATGGCGGCATTGGCCTCATCGAAGAGTGCAACGCCAACCTCCTTCTTCACACGCTCGCACCACGCAGACAGCTTGGGACGCCCTGAGAACACGTCCACGCCACTGCTCACTGGCTAAACACAACACAAAATATCAAATAATAAGACTATGATAACAACGACAAACAGAAAACCATGAGATGGAACAACAGAAAAATCTATTTCCACTGGAAACCTCGTTTGCTATTTAGAAAGTTAGGTAGCCAGATTATTGCTCAAGTTCGTGAGCAAGTTGCCTAGTCACCCAGTTCGGTAGCTAGTCAGATACATATTTAGTGAGCTAATTTGTACATTCAGTCAATTAGCTAGCCAATTAGTTAGCCAGTTGGTGAGCTAGCCAATAAGTGTTATTCATTTAGTTAGTGTGT
>NW_017840115.1:0-1011 GCF_001891065.2 Hippocampus comes
TAAAAAAAATGTTCCTCCTTGGTCAACCTATTGTGTCCAAAATTCAATTCTTCTTCACTCATGTGTTTGAGGCTTAGTGTAGTGTTTTTGTCCAATCTCACGAACGAACCAACCAAGCAGACCCTACCTCTGTGTCCTTGTGAGAATTGAATGCTCTTGCGGACCCTCCAGGTGATGTTCGCCATGAGAGAGTTGTCGGGTCCCTTGACGCCGCTCATCGGCATGGTGACCTACTGCTCCTACTGCAACGAGCCTTTCTCCTTGGGGATACTGCAGCTCCTCAAGGTAAACCGCCGCACAACCTTCCCACGTCGCCTCTCTTGATTTTTAACCCATTGTGAACGGTTTGCGTCCCGGCAGACGCAGCTGGAGACGGCGCCGCCTCACGAGTTGAAGAACATCTTTCACATGCTGCAGGAGCTTCTGGTGAGTCGTCAGGCAACCTCGCGTGACACACGTGCGTGTCACTGACACGCTGATGAGCGTCAGTCGGTCTGTTTCAGGTCGTGGAGGACCCTCTGCAGTCCCAGAGGCTCAAGTATGCCTTTGAGTCAGAGAAAGGCCTGCTGGGTAAGTCACTGATCATCTCACCCAAAAGTGCTTAATATTAAAATTAAAAAAATTGATTGATCCAATTTTGCCAACCTGCTTTGTTACCCTTCCTAATTTACCGAGCTGCATACATATAAAAACCTACTCTGTGATTTTTTTAAAAAGCTGTCTGAAGCTCTGTCCCTTGCGTCCGCAGCTTTGATGCACCAGAGCAACAACGTGGACAGCAGACGTTGCTACCAGTGTGTCAAGTTCTTGGTCACGTTGGCCCAGAAGTTCGTAACAACCACAGTGATCCATTCACATCTACTCTATAAAGTATGTACAAGTAAGACAAAGCCCCACATTTTTGCCACCAGGTGTGCTCCAGCCAAGGATTATTTCAAGGACCTGTCTGGTCACTGGAGCTGGGCAGTGCAGTGGCTCCAGAAGAAGGCACGTTGAGATGCATTAAAAAAA
>NW_017840116.1:0-1011 GCF_001891065.2 Hippocampus comes
TTCAAACTCAAGTTCACTGTGAGTCAGCACACACCTTGCTCGCGATTTAAGTGCCTTTGATTTTAACGCTAAGTGTTCAGGTGTTCTAGTAAGCTGAAATTTTGCTTTCCAGCAAACGCCTGAAGGTGTTGTGGAAACACTGACTGCTGTTTTCATTTGTTCATAATTCCCCATAGCTTGACTAAGCCTCCCGTTCCAGCTGAAGATAAATTGTCTCCAAAAATGATGGTGCCACCACCATGTTTTACTATATCCTTATGTGTGGTGTTCTTATGGTGATGAGCAATGTGGTGTTTGCGCCAAACACGCCTTTTGGAATTAGTAAATTAAAAAAAAAAAATCGTAATTGGTGTTAACATTTTGCAAAAACACACTTCAAATCTCTCAAATGCACATGGCGAAGTGTGTTCTGGTCTGATGAAACTAAAGTTGACAATAGTTTTGAACTTATTGACAGTATATTGGTCTCATTTTTATCACAGAACACGTGGGTGTGTAGACTTTTTGGATCCTCTGTATAATTAACATTTAACTATGGGCTACTTTTAAAAAATAACAATTTAAATAACCACAAATTGGAAAAATGGTTCCACCACCCCTACCTTTATAAAACTTTACAATATCCTCCCGTTGAGGTAATTTTGTGTTCACAGTGGGTATTCAAAAGTTTTGGCATGACTAATTTATTTTTTAATTTCTGTTCATAGTACTGCTGGGACATTACCATTAAGAGATTGATACATTCTAGTGTCTTAGCATTCCAAAACTAGTTAATGGACTTTCCAGTAATGCATTAAATGGCTGAAATGAAGGTGCATTATTGATGTCCAACTTGCAAAACTGCCAAAATGATTCCTAACGGGAATATACGTGATTGTAATTTTGAAATAAAGAACTTAATGCTCTGCTTAATAAGACTTGAAACTTAACATACAATATTGTCGTTTCTAAAGAAACATCCTGATGATGAAATCTTACCGAACGACGAGTCGTCTACTTGAGCACTGACTT
>NW_017840117.1:0-1012 GCF_001891065.2 Hippocampus comes
TTTATATGTTTTTAGACATATCATATCATAAAAAATGTTTTAATAAGTATTTTATGTTTTACGGACAAACAAACAAACAACACAATGGTCACCTGACAGTATATTGTGTAAAATTGACAGATTCTAAATGTTATATGTGGTTAAAATGGTTCTTTCTATAATTTCCCATCAAGTTTTCATTTGGACTCTCTGAGCAGCTTCTCACAAAAGACGTTTCGCGCGTCCGACCGATGCCAAGTGAATTATGCAGGCGACATTTACAAGCGATCAGATTACACGCCCGCGGCGTCGCGCGTGACCAATGGACGAGAGGCTCGACTTCCGGTCTCGAAGGTTTCACCGTGACGTCACACATTTTTTCCGGGTGGCACAAAGTTGTTTGCGATTTCGGCTGGCACCGCTTGCAAATAAAACCCCTCATTCGCTCAAGCAGATCAATTGAGATCGCGGAGGGCTTTTTTTTTCTTCAGTTTATTACGCTCCAGTCATACTTTGAATGTGTGAAGTGTCAGTCAAAAAGAAGACGTTACGTGAGGCGAATTGCTTCCAATGGAGGTGGCGGACATGACGGTATGTTGATAGAAAAATAGATGTGGTGGAAATTCAGACATTTGATGTGATCATTGAGGGACTGGCTAAGTAACATTTTTTTTCCCCGTTGCTTTGATTAATGGAACAGTTGTACTCTGGAGAGACGACAGTAAACTAGACATTCTGTTTTGCTACATTAGAGCCCAAGCAAATATTTAATTATGGCTGGGAGGAAGACAAAAAACAAATCGGCTAAATCGATCACGACAATTAGTCGACACAAAAAGTTCTGACTCCAAACTATAATTAATAATTTTAAAAGCATATTTGCGCTGCCCGGAAACATGTTTGGCCATTGACTGTGTTTACCGCATGGACATTTGTTGCAGATGAACGTACTCAGTAAATGGGAACCTCTTGGAAAGGGAAATTATAAAGAAAAAAAAGATTGAAGAAGTCGCTTAACTTAAAAAAAAAAAAA
>NW_017840118.1:0-959 GCF_001891065.2 Hippocampus comes
CACACACACACACACACACACACACACTAACGCGCAGATGACATGCTTGTCTTGAACGGAGATAAATGGCGCAGCTTCATGCACATCAGATTCACGCTCACAATCTCTCCTCGTCGCACTGCAAATATATATTCGCTGCCAGAGTATTTGGTACACATGCACATTCTCATGTCACCCATTGTCAGAAATCTATCTCCTGAGCTTCCGATTTAAGACATCTTAACTGATTTTTTTCAGCGCGAGAGACAAGAAAAAACAAAATTAACATGCGTATATTTATTGTTGGAGTACCAAGGCCAATCTGTGAAAGGCGGGATTGTGCAACAGGGCATCCAGACAGCGGGAAAATACTTCATACAAAGAAGATATAATCGTACGGATGGAACAGATAAAAGATGCTGGGCTGTATGTTAATCTCGTAACTAATCATGACTAACGCTAAAAATGATGAAAGAATGTCATGACTACACTGCAGTTCTTTATTGTGGCTAATGACTTAGTTGTCTAAATTCCCCTGCGAGCTTCAGGTCACTTCCTAATTGGCGACCATTCCATATCAGATTGGGGGGGGGGGGAACAACAGAATGAAAAAAAAAGTTTTTTTGGGGGGTGGGCTAAAACGGATGAATGGAATTTCAGTTCATTTCAAAGAGAAAATCGATTTGATAAACAAGTAAATTAACTCAACTTACATAGAGCAGTTTAACATTAAATAATTAAATGTTTGTTTGGCAAGGTTCGACTTCTGTGACTTGTGTCTGAAGGGCACAGGGGAATGAATGTTATACTTTTAATGTGCCAGTTTGGCACAATGCAGTGTGGTTGCCAGAGGTGATACTTATTTTTTAATATGGGGAACAGAATTTTGGTGTAATTGTGCAAGATATTTTGCAAAAGAAACTCAAGGGTTTCGAATAAATCTTGTTGTCATTTATTTTTTACACAACTGTTTGTGTGTG
>NW_017840119.1:0-1012 GCF_001891065.2 Hippocampus comes
ACGCAAAAGTCAAGGTGTGAACTGCCTTGTCAAATGAATATTGATCCTTTTTGTGAACGATAGCTCTCCCGCTTGCATTCCAGACATTCCCAACTCCGACTCGGAAAGCTTCAATCCAGCCTTGTGGGAGGAACAGCGCAAGCACCGAGCTCAAGTGGCCTTCGAGTGCGACGAGGACAAGGACGAGAGGGAAGCGCCCCCGAGGGTACCTTGCGTCCTTCCCAAGAAACCCCTTCCCGGTCGTCCCATCTCATGAACGTGTCTCCGCCAGGAGGGCAACCTGAAGCGTTATCCCACGCCGTATCCCGACGAGCTGAAGAACATGGTGAAGACGGCCCAGTCAGTGGCACACCGGCTCAAGGAGGACGAGTCGAGCGAAGAGTCGGGGAGAGACCCAAAGCCACCCGCGGAGAGGAGCCACGTTGGCGTGCAGGACGTGGGAGTCAAGGTCTTGTGAATTGCGGCTTTCGTCTCGCGTCTGCCGCATAAGTGATTCAGAAGACAAAAGTTTGCATTTTCGTCGTCGTGTTTGCTCTGTTGTTACAGTTAACAAATGTCGCATTTTTCGATAGCGACTTTGCATTGTTAGCAAAATGCTCCCGGAAAATGTTTTGATACCATAAAAGCTTGAAACGGACTCAACTATATGTATACGAGCTATTAAAAAGGCACGATTCCATATGTTAACATTCCTAATTTTGCTGCAGGTAATCGAAGCTCCGCGCCCTAACGGCCTGGCGTCAGACTTGGAGGCCAAAGCTTGCAACGCCACCTTCACCATTCCAAACATTCCAGAGGCAGTATCTAGGGACACCGAGTCTGAGTCTTTCAGTTCCCAACAGGCCCCTCTCAAGTCATCTGAGAGCTCCACCATAAACCACGAGGACACGCTGGAGGTAAGTGCACCAAAGGCGCTAAATCAAACGTACACGTGTCCAAAGTTTATCCACTCGATACCATATACAAACAAATGGGAAGAAGAGTGGGGCCTGTTCAACTTGTGTTTATGAGA
>NW_017840120.1:0-1012 GCF_001891065.2 Hippocampus comes
TGTTGTACTGTTGAATGAAAATGTTTGAAATGAATGAAAGAAAATGTATGTTACAAAAATGTCAAATTACCCTAAAACTATCTTTGTTGCTTTAAAACTGTCAGTCAAAAAAAAAGTAATTTGGAAAAAATAGGTTTTTGTCTTTGTCTTGTCACTCAATGTGTAAACAGTCTGTTTTGGTGTGGAGCCGAAAGTGACGCCACTGACCTTCGTCCCATCATTTCCGGCATCTGCGCACTCCCGCTATCTTGAAACGGACATTTTGAAAGACTTGTCAAGTCCCGAGGCTCAGGTCAAGTTTCACACCGTCAAATAACCAAGCAAGTCCAAAAATTGACAACCACTTGAGCCCCCAAACTCCGCCTCGTACCTTCAGCACCTCGACAGGGACCTGAGCCGGAGGCCCGCAGAGTGACGCGCTGACGCAGACGGGCGACGACGGGGAGGCGGCGGGCAACCGCAGAAGCTGCTGCTGCTGCGCTTCCTTCTGCTCTTCCTCGAGAGCCTGCCGACGCATCAGATCCTGACGCATCAGGACCCTGTGGGACAGAGCGGCGTCAGGATCGGACGCCGGCGGTCACACCAGAGAAGCCGGAAGCGTACCTGGAGGACATCGCCGCGGGCACGGATGAAGAGGAAGACAAGGTGGAGGAAGAGGAGCCGCTTGCTGAGGTACTGAGGAGACATGACGAGACACAAATGTCCCTTTCAGGTTGCGAGCCAAATATCCGAGGTGTAACGTGTCATCACGTCGCGACACGGCGTAGGGACGGCGAGCCAGAGGTCGGTGAGGTTACCTGCCGTGGATGGGCTGACTCTTGATCTGGTAGAAGGTGTTGCAGTCTGCTGGCAGCAGGGCGTCCACCTCAATATCAGCCACGATCCCAGACTCCACCCTATAAGAGCGCAGACACAAGCGACCGAATCAGAGGCCTCTCGGTTCACGCCGGAATCCCTCCGACAATCTTCCATTCTCCTTATGAAAGGGAATTAGGTACAGTTTAGTCGCTGA
>NW_017840121.1:0-1012 GCF_001891065.2 Hippocampus comes
ATCATCATCATCATCATCTTCGTGTTCATCTCGTTGGTGCTCAGGTGCAGATCGACCCCTCAGGTCTCTACATCGCCACTTCCTGTTCGGACAAGAGCATCAACATCTTTGATTTCTACTCTGGCGAGTGCGTGGCCACCATGTTTGGACACTCGGGTTAGTCGGGGGAGGTGTGTGCGCGCGCATCTGTGCGTGCGCGCGCGTGCGTTTGACCCTCCGTCGTTCTCTCTGTCCGTCAGAGGTGGTCACCGGCCTCAAATTCAGCAGCGACTGCACTCGCCTCATCAGCGTGTCAGGTGACAGGTACGACTCGAACGCCAGCTGGCGCGCTCGGGCTTCGGCCACGCGGACTGACCCCCCCGCGCCCGCGCGTGCGTGCAGCTGCATCTTCGTTTGGCGTCTCAGTCCCGAGCTGACCTTGCGGATGCGTCAGCGCGTGGCCGACCTGAGGCTTCCGGGCCGAGGCGCCGCCTCTCGCGACGCGCCTCGGCAGCGGTCGGGGAAGCCCCCCGGGGCGGCGGGGGCCCCTCGCGTCGTCGCCATGTCGTCGGACAGCGACAAGGAGGAGGAGGAAGAGGAGGAGGGTGCGTGTTGTTACAGTAACAGTATCAAGCTTGCTCACCAATATAATGCCGCGTCTGTGTTTTGTTTTGTTTTGTTTTCCCCTCAGCTGAGGCATCACGTGACAGCAAGATGGTGAGTTGACTTTTCAGCATCGCTGTTTTTACAGATTTTCTGATTTGGGGGGCTCTTGGTGTCCAGGCACTATGTTGACGTGAGCTAAGAAGTTTCATCGTGACAAAAAGTGTACTCTTGCGCCCCCGTGTGCCGTATTGATGTTGAGAAATGACTGAAGTGAGTAGAGGAGTTTCTTTTGGACAAAATCAGTGCTTTGCCATCACGTTGTGGTATCATGGTGTTGAGGAATTATGTCCAAGTGAGTTGAGGAGTTTTCTTTTGAAACAAAATCGTGCTTTGTCATCAGCTTCCGGCATCCCTGTGACAAGGAACT
>NW_017840122.1:0-1012 GCF_001891065.2 Hippocampus comes
CAAGCTGGAACTGGAGTTGTTAACATTTAAACCTGTCTTGTAGCAAATATGAATTGACATCCAGCACTCTGTGATGAAGATTTCAATATTTGTAATCCCGGTGTCCTCCCACTGCTCGTTGGAGACTTCAATCGTGCTCCTCACCGACATACCGTGCAACAAGAGGGGTTCAAACTCTGTCGTGTTATGTTGAATGCTAATGTAAAGGGCGTTTGTGCTTATTTTAATTGCAAAAGAATGCATGTGTATGGCTGACGTTTTCAGGTTACCCCTGTGAGGACGAGCTATGCACATTCCTGGGAAAGACGTGGTCAGAGTACCAGAAGCACCGCAAAGAGCACAGAGGTAAGATGGCCGTTTGGTTAGTTTGCTGTCAGCAGGCCTCTTTGATTATCCATTAGCCCACCTCTTATTTCTTTCTTTCACAGTTAAGGTGCCATGCTCGATGTGTACGAAGCAGTTCAACAACACGTGGTTTCTACGCCAGCACGAGCTGCTCCACCACAGCGGGGGAAAGCCGAACTTCTCGTGCCCGAAACAAGGCTGCTCAAAGACGTTTAGCCGCCGTTTCAATCTGGACAGCCACGTCCTGGGCGACCACGAGGGAACGAAGCCCTTCAGCTGCGCGCAGCCTGGATGTAACAAAAACTTTGTCATGAAGGTAAAACCAAAACACTGCAAAGTATGATCAGGTCCTGACGCTGAATCCGATCTTTTAAATAGTTGAGTCGATAAAGGACAAATGTTCAGATGGCGATAGTTGTGAAATTTGGTGCATATACGCTTCCAATTCCATTATCAAAATACAGCCATCCAGGCAAATTTCCGAGGAGGATATCCAAAAATTTATTATCGGTACTTCAGGTGACACATTGAAATGCATTTTCAAGCCACAAATGAAGGTGCTAATATCGAGTATGAAACCGTTTATCGTGAATATTTCATGAGATGTAGTATAAATTGAGCAAAATTGATTTATAAGCCATAATTAAATATCAGTTTTTAAAAAAAA
>NW_017840123.1:0-1012 GCF_001891065.2 Hippocampus comes
TTTTTTTTTTCTTAGGATGCTCTGTATTCAGCTGACCCTCTCCTCCTCCAGCTGCAGTCTTCGCTTCTCCTCCACCGCAGCCCGGCGCAGCTCCTCCTTGTGCTTCTGCTCCTCCAGCCGCTTCCAGCGCTCCTCCACCGTGCGCTCGTACTGCAGCTGAGATCGTCGCTCCTTCTCCCGGATCAGCTGCTCCCGTGCCGCTGAAAGAGGTGAAGCCCAATGTGTCGTGTCAAAAAATAACGATAAAGAGTGAAAGGGCGACCTTCCATTCCAACATCGTAGTCTTTCATTAATTTCACAGTTATTTCAATTCAGTATTAACCCAGAATTTCTGAGGGAATCAAGATGCAGCGCTATCTGCGGAGACCCGTTTCTGTGGGCTACACGAGATGCGGAAGTCTGACATAGCTCATCATGTCAGCGAGCCAGGGCGCTCAGACTAAATGTCCTACTGGCAAAGCAATTAGGCAGTGAGGGGCAAATGTCAGAATAGGAATCCGAAAGCCATTTCAGAGAGACTGAAAAATACAGAAACGATTAGATGATGTGACCTGTGCTTGAAAACAGAAAGCTTTCTTACCAAGGCTTCTGTCCCTCTCCTCCCGTCTCTCTTTGGCTAAACGCATCCTGTCATCTGTCTTCAAAAATCCCTCCACAACTGAACGGTAGAAATATCAGCGGGGAATCAATAGAGGTTAATTGCAGATGAAATAAGAATGTGACACTATAAGAGTGACACTTACTTGGTTTGCTGGCAGGGTTGGTGCTGATGGTCGCAACCAAGTGTGAAGGCGACGCAATTCCATTCAACAGGGGCTTCTTGTCTGTGTTTGTCGCAGCTATAATCGCCAAGACGGAACGAGAGATGGGACATTTGGTTTTGTCTCAACAGCTGCAGTGTTGATGTCGATTACTCACTTGTTTTTTTAGTTCTGGCCGGGGAGCCGTGACTGTTTGTTCCATTTCTCTTGTCGGGAAGTAGCGGGACAGTTGGAGGCGCCATCTTTTCGAC
>NW_017840124.1:0-1012 GCF_001891065.2 Hippocampus comes
GTGTGTGTGGTATCACGATTCACTCAGTATACCTTAAATACCACTTTTGACATATGCATGAAAATGCAACAAAAGCCTTGTGAGACATATTTTGGTTTTCAAATGGAAATGAATGCAAAATGTTATCTTCTTTTCCTTTGGCTTTTCCCTTCAGGGGTTGCCACGGCGAATCACTTGCCTCCACCTCAATGCAAAATGTTATAAAGGTCTGAAATTTAAAAATAGAACAAGGAAACGACATCCAGTCACACTCAAATGACGAGACTTTGGTCGCAATCATTCACTTGTTTCACAACTGTCAATAAACAGTCAGATGATCTGGTGATGTTATCGGCACATTCAGTTGATCTTTAACTAAAAGTTGGCCAACAATACTTATCACATGGAACATCTCAGCATTTAATCAAATCGAGTTATATTCACAGTCATTCATTACTTGGAGTTAATAACCAGAAAAGGCGAATTTTTGTAACTCGCGTCAACATCCTTCTGACGAGATTTCCCGCAAGTGGCCGGCAGTTTGTCCCTGAGTCCCGCCCACGTATCACAAAATCGAAACTTTCAGCGGAATTGAAACTTATTCTTGTATATCATCTGTCACAGCTTCTCACAGCTTCACGCAACGCAAACATTCCTTGTATGATGGCTTACCCTCAACACACGCCGTTTTATAATCCGGTAAGAGAAATCATCTTTTGTTTGTTGAATTTATTTTGCTCTGAGACCCAATCTTTTCTTGTTGAGCACAGCGAGGAGGCGCTGGAATTTGTTTGTCCCGTTACTCAAATACAGCAGGCTTCCATTAGTGACTGCTCGCAGTTTGAGCATTTTAACATTCCATTTCGTCCTCATTGGTTGTCTTTTTGTGCCATCTGCACATAATTTGACAGTTCTGATGACAGTGTTTTTGAAGTAAAACTTGGGGTGCGGTAGAACACGGATGCAATTACGCAATTTTAAAAGTTCTATGGGTCTAACCTCCTGACTACCAGGGAAAAAAATGTTGTCCAAT
>NW_017840125.1:0-1012 GCF_001891065.2 Hippocampus comes
ACACACCGGAGCACTTGTTGGAAAAAGGATGTGCTGAGAGCCTATTGGAGTTTCCCATTTCTAAGGGAGAAATCCTCCAGAATCAACCACTCGGGAAGAAGAGTGGCAACCTGAACCTCACACAGATCTCCCCACAGAAAATGGCACTCAAACTACGACCTGGTATGCCATTTTCATATTCAGAGACATCTCTTTTTAGGATCTCCATGAAGCACATTGGCTTTATTTTTGAACAGGCAGTCAGGTGACTTTCCAGGTGAAAATCCAACACACTGAAGACTACCCTGTGGACCTCTACTACCTGATGGACTTGTCAGCGTCCATGTTTGATGATCTCAACATGATCAAGGACCTTGGCTCTACCCTGTCCAAGGAGATGGCCAACCTTACCAGTAAATTTCGCATGGGCTTTGGTTCTTTTGTGGAGAAACCAGTTCTGCCCTTCATCAAGATTACAGAAGAGGAGCTCGCCAACCCTTGCAGGTATCACAGAGGCGGCCAATTCTCCTTCTACATCACCACAATGTTAGTTAAATTGACTTCAATCTGATCTAGGGGACCTGGATGAGCTTAAAGTTGACTTCATATTCTTGAAAGAAGAGCAATAGCCATACCGCAAAAGTAGCGTTTGTAGTGGTTGTTCTAAGAATGCTTCTCAGAGCTTCTCTTTTAGAAAGCATTTCGCATGTACTTCAAGGTGGCAAAAGTCGGAGGCTCCTCAATGGCACTATTGGTAAACAAACCCTGACATGTCATTTGACCAAGGCAGAGCGTTTGAGGAAACGGAGTAAATGACTTAAATGGTTATTTGAGCTGTATTTTGAATGTGTGAAGTGTTAGTGAAAAAGAGGATGTTACGTAAGGTAAATTGTTTGGAAGTGAGATGGAACACATAGACGTGAGAGAAATTCAGACATAATGAATAAGAATGGACCGGCTAATTTACTTTTCTGTTCCTCTGATTAATGGCACATGTGCTCTTTTGATGGTGAAATGGCGAGGCACACTGTCG
>NW_017840126.1:0-1012 GCF_001891065.2 Hippocampus comes
GCCAGAGGGTTGTGATGAATAGAATTTAAGGACAAATGTCGCCCATCGTCATCAGGTAGGGGTTTATACAACACGTGTAATAATCCATTGTATATCAAATCTACGAGTTCATAACAGACACTCAATTATTTTGTCTATTTTCTTTCACATAAAGATTTATTTTTTTTTAATACAGTACATTTTAACTCACATGTGCAAATATGTATTAACAGATATACGGTAGCTTGTTGTAATGTCAGATAAACATGGGTAATGTTTAATAGTAGTGGTTAATGTCACACACGGCTATCAATAACATTTTTTTATAATACAGTATAGCACAAGAAAATATCAAGTATATGATAATATACCAATTGTAATTGTGTAAGGTAATAATGCTGATCCAGCAAATACAAATTACACAGTTTGGTAGTTCCAGCTGTTAAGGGACATGGTGGGAACAATTTTATGGTTGATTTTTTTCCAGGAAAAATAATAATTTGCAAAAAAAATAAAAATAATTTATAAAAACATCCAAGAAGATTGGACCAGTTGCTCTATACAAAATAAATTAAATGACTTAACGCAATGATATGCAGATGAAAGAACAAAGCACCTTGCTATCAAATGAATGCGGCATGTGTGAGATGAAAACATGCAGGGTGCAATCAAAGTGAGGAATGGTGTGGAGATCTTGTAAACAGCTTTTGGGAAAAGTGGACTGAAATACGAGTGTAGGTCTCTTGCCATCCTCCTAAATGTCGGAGCCCATCTCAGCACACTGCTTGTCTGATATGTGTGTAGCTAGAGACTCAATGATGTCCAACAGCAGCAACTGGCTGAGGGATCGCAGGTTGGGGAGCTTGGATACCTTTGGAAGGGGAGGAGGAGAGCAAAAAAATTAAAAAAGGGGGGAAAAAAGACGATAGTCAAACAGAGCAAAAATAAAGCATCAACGGCACTCGATTTGCTCATGCTGAAAAATATGAAGCAAGCTGAACAAAAACGTCAGTGACGAGGGTTGAGCGTTTTT
>NW_017840127.1:0-1013 GCF_001891065.2 Hippocampus comes
TTTTTTTTTTTTTTTTTTTTTTTTTTAAGTGTGAACCTACGTTAGCATGATACTGCTAGATCAATACTAAGTGCAGCCATCATGTTTTCCTGAAGCTCAGTGTATGCGCACGTGTGTGCGAGTTGTATACACAAGGCGGTATGTTACCACACCTTTCTCCGAGTTTGTCAGACAGCTCCTCCAGGACCTGGACTGCTTGCCGGTGATACTGCAGCTGGGATTCCACCAGAGACGAGAGCTGGCTCACCTGCTCGATCTACTCACAAACACACAACACGGTGTCCCGACCAAACATCATCACGAATGCCAGTCCAACTGTACGCTTAAGTGAATAAGCGAGAGCTCACGTCGGTCTCCAGCAGGTTATACATGCTGGTCTCCGCGACTTCCTTCGACTCGTGAAACTTCTCCAGGGCCTGTCGGATGTCCTCATCGGGAATTTTGCCCTGCCGCTTTTTTTTGTAGTCGTAATCCAGGCGGCGACCTTCCAGCTTCTTGAGGTGGTGCTGCAAACCGACGGAATCACAGAATGACGCCACAGCGCACCCCCGTCGTGAAATGCGGCGCGTCACATCGGGTAAAAAAAACCTGAATTTCTCGGAGGTCCTTGTCGCAGAGGCCTTGCAACGGGTCGATGAAGTTCTGTTTGACGTCAATGTCTAGCGAGTCTTTGACTTCCGCCATTCTCTTCATGGCTTCCCCGACTTCCACGAGTGCGCCACCTGGAGACGGACATGAACATGTCAGCGACGCAATAAAGCATCGACATTTTGACCACACTTTGCAAATGTGTGTTTTGCTGCTGCCACTTAGCGCTGATGAAATGATTCAGACCCACATGCTAAAATTTAAAACATTTTTGTATCGTTCTCCACCAGCATGCTTCAGAGAAATTTAAGTTTCAAACATATTTTTTTGAAAGTCCATGAAAATCCTGTGAATGACAAGCACCTTTGTGTATCGTACGGTCGCCTGGTTTGCTGGTATACGTTATTATCCGAGTGAATAATATG
>NW_017840128.1:0-1013 GCF_001891065.2 Hippocampus comes
CCCCCCCCCCCAGTTGCCAGTTGCTCCTGATTCTGCTTTATCAGTCGGTGAATGAGGAAACAGTGTTCAAGCAGTGTGATTGCCTAAGGTAGAAAAGCGCTAAACAAGTGAAATCCCATTTACCAATTAAATATGAATAGGCAACATTGTCTGAAATGATTGATCATGAGCACTGATTGGCTGTGAGCTAGCAAATCAGTGCAGAAGACAGGGGATGGAAGTCGCAAAAGCAAACAAATGGCAAAGCCTGATGTGCCGACTGCTGCCACGTTGGCCACGTTGTACTTTGAGGCTCACTGAAACATGAACCCCCCCATGACTACAATAAGATGGCAATCCTCAGGGGCCAAACAGAAAAATCTTAAAATATTTTCATCAAACTTGAAACTACCAACAACAAAACAATTATCGTATTCGTCGACCATTAGGACTGTATGTGACTCAAATCAATTTGAACCTAAAAACAATAACTTGAAAAATAAATAGAAACAACAAAATAATCTCAATAATTTATCAAGGTTTTTGTCAAAACAAACAAAGTGAACAAACAGGACAAGTATAAAGCAGAACCCCCTGAGCTGAGCTTTCTGTGAGGGACTCACACACTCAAATTCTTTGTCCTCAGTCTGTCTGTGTTTTGCAAAAGGCATTCACATCCAGTACTCATTCGCATCTGAGAAATGCTCCCGTGACATCCTCACACTTGAAAAAGAACAGCATAACAATCCCTGGCTGGCAAGAAAGAAAAATAGATACTCTTTACCCATTCCTTTTTCGATGTTATTCATTTATTAACTCACAACATAAATTGAACTGCATGTATAATGTAATGCCAACAGTTGATCAGATTCTGTGTATGTTAGGAGGGAAAGGGAAGGTCGTTGTATTTTGGGTTTTTTTATTACACACCACTTTGAGGTGCATTTCTGTGTATGAAAAGTGCGATGTAAATAAAACGTGATTGATTGATTGATCATGATGTAAGAATCAGTGTGGCTTCATAAAAAAAAAAA
>NW_017840129.1:0-1013 GCF_001891065.2 Hippocampus comes
TTTGGCCAAAACAAAACCACGGTCTCAAAAAGTCATCATCACGAGCTGCCCAGAGTGGGACAAGGTTACATTCCACAAACTTTAAAGTAAAGATACTTTGAGTGTGAATATTTAGCATTATTTTCAACTTTTGTCATTCGTGTATTATCATTTTGTAATGTAGTTTGGTGATTGAATTTGTCTTGCGATTACTAAAACATCTGTCCATCTATCCATCCACTCATCCAATTATTTGTCAGCATATATTGTCATCACTGGATCCCTGTGTTAAAGCTGTGGCAAAAGTAAAGAAGCATTGCTTATGTAATAACATCTCTAACTATGACTGGAAACATTTTGGAAGCATGTGATGTACCGGAATGCTAAGATTAACGACCGTTCTGTAATTCACCACAATTTATCTTCAGCATTTCATATGAAAATAAGATGTAGCGGTAACTTGTGTTACCTGCAGGTGTTCAAGATGCAACACTTGAACATGGCCATCAAATTGCCATCTGGAGTGCTAAATCAATTAGGCCTATTAGGAAAGGGCAGTGTGCTGTTCAATCACTATTGTGCGGTAGCACTCCATATTCACTCCACATTGGATACTGTTGTTGAAGCAGAGCAAGGAAAGCCGGAAGGAGATGATGTTAAAAATGCTATTCAGACTTGTAAACGGTGAATATATACTCAATGCCGACATTATTAACTAGAGCAACACAGGCTAAAATAAAATACTACCTACACTTCTCAGTGCAGTGGTACAACAATGCATTGGTACATTCCAATTTCGTGAATTAATTAGGTGTTCCTAATTATATGGACAGTTACTGTTCCAAAGGTGCAATTTTTGCACTAAACAGTTAAGGACATTTATAAGTTGAAATCAGCACAAAACTCAGAAGCGTCTGTCTCGTCTCGACTGTGCGCCTACTTAGTCAAGTTGAACTACAATGACCCCTACTGGCCAGAATTGGTACTCATCTCATCTTCAGACTACATTTAAGCTCTGACTCATCACAAAAAAA
>NW_017840130.1:0-1013 GCF_001891065.2 Hippocampus comes
TGTGTGTGTGTCTGTGTGTCATTTTGTAATCATTGCCACCTACATGACCTCCCGGGAGGGTGGTTCGGCAGAGGTCTGCGGTCTAAGAGTAAAGGTCTGTAGTCAACAATGTTCTGTCGTGCTGCGCCGCTAGTATATTAACCCTTTCAGGGGCAGCGGTTACTACAGGTTATCATTAATGGTTGATGAGCGAGATAAATGACTCAATGAAAAAAAATTCAGCGGGAATTATTGACATACCTTGTCATTTAGGACTCAAGCGCATGGGCGGCCAGCGGACGGCGGGTAACAGCAACAGCAGCGACAACACTGCAAAAGAGACAAAAGTGTGACACGATATGTCGTGAAATTGAGATTCGTCGCATCGAACATTCGGTACAAAGTGCACGATGCGAAAGTGTAAAAATGCTTCAGACTCAAGCCCCACAAAAACATGTAAAGCGCTGTTGCAGCTCAGCTCGCAGCAAGCCGTGTGCTTTAGGCAGTAGGTCAACTTGAATGTTATCCATCGGGAGCCATGTTCTAACACTTGTCCTTATTTGGGTCACGGGTGAGCTCGAGTCTATCCATACAAATTATTGTATTTATTTTTTGTCTCATTTACTGATGTACTGCATAACATTTCTTGCAAAGGAAAAACCGCCTTCAAACCAAGATACGTAACTCAATCAAGATGTTTACGAGACGTCTTAAGGCACATATCTACGTTTGTCTGGCGAAAACACGGCCGGCAGCGTCTCGGCTCGCCGGCCGATGCGGGGGCAAACAAGAGGCCGCAAGCAGATTGCCGCACAATGGCGCCACAGTGCAAGGCCTCGGCTGGCCGAGACAAAAGAAGCCGGCGAGCGAGAAACATTCTCACTTATTCATCTCGTCGCCCCAATCAGCCACAAACAATCAGCAGCTTCTGCTCCACTTTTCTCTTCGTCACCTGACACCGAAGGCAAAGAAATACTGCAAAAACGTTCAAATGGTATGGGTTTGGAGTTCAACTAGAGGTCAATTTGAAGTCG
>NW_017840131.1:0-1014 GCF_001891065.2 Hippocampus comes
GGTAACTCCTGGTAAGATTTACCACTGTTCCATGTTCTTCATTTGTGGAAAATGACTCTCATCGTGGCTGGCTGGAGTCCTAAAACTTTAGTAATGACTTTTGCAACCCTTTCCAGCCTGAAAGATGCCTGATAATGATCCACTTATTTGTAACTATTCCCAAAATATTTATACTGTAAAATGTATTTTCTCAAATGACCATAATAACAATTGAATAATGATGAATTGAGTACTTGATATTCCACAATTTATTGCTATGACTATTATGATATGATGCAAGCGATTATGATGATGATGATGATTATTAGTCGTAGTAGTAGTAGTACTAGTACAAGTCGTAGTAGTAGTAGTAGACTTATGTAATACCATGTAACTATCTGAATTATTATTGTTACTACTGAAATTCCACTGACAAAATGGTCCAAAGAACGGATGGATGCATGGTTCCATCTACTGCATTCAAGAGCACCACAAACGCTTGAAGAAAAACCCTTCTGGAAGAGATTTCATTCTTGGCCAGCAGAGGGCAGCACTGACACACTTCAGTTGCAAAGTCGAGGTGCTGGGCTCCAACTTCGATCCGCTTCTCATCCTTCCAGTCATCCAGCAATCGTCAGCAGTACTTTTCCTCACTATGCTCGTGTGGGTGTGCTGGAGCCTAACCCTACTGACATTGGGTGAGAGGCGGGCTACACCCTGGACCGGTCACCAGTCACTTGCAGGGAAGAACCTGTCAACAACCATTCCCACCTACAGACACTTTTTCTTCAATGAACCAAACAAAGCATATTTTGTTCACTTTAGCTAAACGGGGTACGTATTATCACAGATCATGATTCTTCTGTTCTTTTAATTCCCACCAGAATGTGAATGCTCCTAACACACTTATCAGATGATGATTTATCGAAAAAACTTGCAATCCTTCCATCACTGGACTGGAGGGTCTAACTGGGAAAAAGGAGAATTAATCACATGATAGAACATGTACATTGGATAATGGTTATTCACCCCCCC
>NW_017840132.1:0-1014 GCF_001891065.2 Hippocampus comes
AAAAAAAAAAAACAGTCGTAGCCTTCAAAGTCTGCTCACTCATATCTCAAGGCAAGGATGTTGGTTGTATTATCCATTTTAGCAGACGCCATGGCATCGGAGCCAGCGGGCTGCAGTTACCAGGATGTCTTAAACCACCTGGGCCTGACTCGAACCAACGAGCTCTTCTCCATGACGCGGCCCGTCAAGTACTACAAGAGGCCGACTCACGTGTCCCTGGAGGTGCTGCTGTACGCTATCCTCAATGTGGTAAATGTTCCTTACACTTATGTTGACTGTAGTTGGCGTTCTCGTCGAAAAGTATTCAAATGACATGGCCACTTTCCAGGTGGAGAAGGAGCAGAAGTTCGTTCCTTACGTCTGGACCGTCACGGTGAGTTCTGCTTCGTGGAGAAAAAAATGATGGCACAACTGTACTGAATGTATTCTCTTTTCCTTATTGTTCTTCTGTGGGGGTCCATTGGTGGTTAGCAGACCACCTATCGGTGCATTCGTGATCAGGTTGCAGGGTGCATGAAAGGATTAATAACAATAGCTGATGTTGATTACTGAAAACCCTCATGCAGTCAAAGAAGACAAAATAGATCATTCAAGCAAGGCACATGAGTTAAAAGCTTTTTTTGTGGTTTTCAGAGGTGGCACAACGAATACATCTCCTGGGATCCCCAAGAGTTCTGCGGGATCAATAATGTGTCCATTCCCGTTGGAATTCTGTGGAAGCCGGATCTCACCATCGAGGAGATGTAAGTGCCAAAGCGTCCTTCGGGTCCAGCTCAACATGCCACCAACTCAAAATGTCTCGCTCCAGGGCAGAGAAGGACAAAGCCCCGCCGAATCTGTACGTCACCATCAGCGCCGACGGCCTGGTGGAGGTCACGAATGACCAAGTGCTGTTCAGCATGTGTCGCATGAACATTTACAAGTTCCCCTTTGACACACAGAGATGTAACCTCTCCTTCAAATCGATCATACACTCGGGTGAGTCGCGCCAAACGACAATGAAGTGCAACGAAC
>NW_017840133.1:0-1014 GCF_001891065.2 Hippocampus comes
AAGACCTGAAACAAACAACGGGAGCGTTCCGAGTTCAGCTCAAAAAAGATTCGGCCAGCGAATGAAAAACGCCTCTTCTCCGGTTCAGGATGTGCTTGGAATGATTTCTCTTGGTCTCATTTTGTCACATGACAGGAAGCCGGGCTTTGAACTCCGGCGTGAGGACTTTTCATGCGCACTTATCTCGACCCGCTCGCGATGACGATCTCTCACCCAATCTGTCGCAGGACTCCGGGGAGCTGCGGATTCTCGTCCAACAGTTTGAGCGGAACAAGAGAAGCCATTAAGGCGGCACCCAAGCGAAAAACAAGTCATTGTTTGATTCATCAGAGGGGCGGCCGGCTGATCCAATCTCTGCTTTGGCCCCGTACGGCCCCCCGAAGGGCAATAAATCCACATTTACACAGTCGTGTTTAAAATTTAGAATCACCGAGGTCAAACGGATGAAATCGATGCATGTATATTTAGCGTGCGGCCGTGTCCTGATGATTAAAGCATCTTTCATCATCGATGTCGAAAGAGATTTTCATTTGTGCTTTGGCGCAATGCCCAAAAATAAAAACATCATCTGGTGCCGCGCCATAACTGAAAAATCACGACATTTGCACCAATATTTATGATTTATATGCAATTACGTTTGTTTGTTTGTTTTTTTTCAATGCCCTTTGAGCAGAGATTTTGCTCCGAAAATCCAAACCCTCTTAGCAAAAGTGCTTCCATCTTACTCCATGGGCCAAATGTACTCGTTTTTATTTTAGATATCGGCGTGTTTGTGGGTTTCTTTGAAATGTTAATTCGATACAAGCGAGAAACAAATGGACGCATACTTTAGGGAAGTCACCACAATAAATATTTGATTTGTCTTTTTCCAGTGTTCGTGTTTTAGTCTGTAGGGAAATGTGATTGTGTACCGCGTGATGGAAATTTGCGGAAAGCAAAGCGAATGTTTTCACTTGCCAACGCTAAATTGGCCTCCGTTTGATGGAATCCCAAAGCTCGGTGGCTCATTTCTGC
>NW_017840134.1:0-1014 GCF_001891065.2 Hippocampus comes
TTTTTTTTTTCTCACTCTGGTTATTTTTCATCATGGGCGAACCGGCACGAGCAGTAAATACACCGCTCCTCACACTGCGGACTCGGAGTGACCCCCTCAACCCTCCGTGTCTCTGATGCTTCTCCCAAGGTCCCTCGTTCCAAGGCCCCCGTCGATGCAGCGCACCGGTTTGCGGCGCGCGCCCTGTAATTCACCGGCCTGCTAGATCGCCTGCCAGCAGCTATTGATTTTTGTTTCCCCAATCTCCTGGAGAGAGGGAAAGAAAAGATTAAAAACACTTTGTCAGTTTGGTGGGGAATAAGAATTCTGCGCAGGGGGATACCTAGCAGGGCGCAGGGTCAGGGCTGAGCTACTGTATGTCTTTATGGCTTTAACTATTTCCAAACCGGCGACATCTCTGTCTGGCATCCTTTTGGACTTTTTCAGCGCAGAGACAGGTCAACGGTGAATAAAAGGAAGAGGAAGAAGCAGGTGTTGCCTCGGGCCGGAGAGGTCATTTTATGGAAACGTCACCGTGCTCATCCGAGCATGTTCTCTGTTCCGTGTCAGTCGTACAGTTCGACATGCATACGAGCACATTCAAAGCCCAAAATATTCTCTTTTAAATCATATGACTTGTCGATTAACCAGTGGAGTTCCCAACCTGTGAAATTGGAAGCCCGTCTTCTCTTGTATGTTCTGTACCGGAAAGCGTTTTGTTTACAGCTACAGCTGGTGTGAAAAGCGCGATCTAAACAAAGATGTATTGGGTTGTGGAACCGGTTAAGTCTGGATCTTAACGAGCAATGAAAAAAGGTTTTATGATGCCCTGTTTTTAACTATTACCTCCATGGGCACAAAAGCGTCCTTCAAAACAAGTACTTCCACTTCACAGAACACGAGTGGTTAATATCGTTCGAACCGGCGCCATGCAAAGGCAAGATAGTGGACTTTTTTTCCCCATCATCCCCTCAATTTGTGACGGAGTCAATCAAGAACATACCGTGGTCTGTCGCTAATCTAGACCTGCCCAGT
>NW_017840135.1:0-1013 GCF_001891065.2 Hippocampus comes
TTTTTTTTTTTCATCATCTTAAATGTTGATGAACATCGGCGGGGTGGAATGGCCGCATTGACCGTGTTGAGGAGTCTCATCAGACGGGTCATTTTGCACACTTAAGCATTTATTGAACGCCAGAAAGTGAGAGATCAGCCCGAATTAGGTGCTCCTTGTTGTTCAAATTCCAACAGGAGCCACCTTGCTTCTCCCACGAGCGAATTGGCCCGTTTCGAAGGAGAGCAAAATGCAGATTTCATCTCTGGAGGGTTTGTCGGATAGGGGGAGAGGAAGGGGGGAGGCCCCCCGTGGAGAGCCGATCGGCGTGGGGGTCTTTGCTGTGTGGAAGTGAGAACAGCTGCTTGATTGCAAATCAGGTGCTATTGTTCCCGTTGTTGTGCCGTTGGCATCCCGAGATAGACAGCCGGAATAAAACCCATTTTTGGTGCCAATCTAACACTGGGATAGTTGACACAGAACAATTCTTTCAACGTTTTCATTTTTGAAAGATGAGTGATGCCACACATGATCAGGGGGAATAAAACCCCCACCAAGTCACCAACATGCAAACGGCAACAAATGTACAGGAGCAGCGTCTGTTGTAGTACCAAGACTGCCCTGTGGGAGGCAATGTGGCGCCACAGGGCAATTCGCATTAGCTGAAGAAGAAAGAGGAGGAGTCAAAGAAGCTCGGCTCACCGTGAGATTGTAAACTCTTCTCCTTGCCATTTTATTGTGTTGAATGTCTTGGAAGTCATGTTGCACAGTCACCCAACACAACAGGGATCTCCTCCCTTTGCGATCGTGAGTAGTGAACAGAAAGAACATTGACGATTGCGAAGCGCAACAGTTTTCCAATTGACGATTGTCAGCCGCGACAGTTTCCCCATTCTCTTTTAATATGCCCCACACCACAGGATAATCGGTCAGTGTCATCTTTTCGAGGTATTTCATAATCTGGCCTTTGCTGACCTTGATCGGGAGAAATGAACAAATCCTCAAATTTGGCCCGGTTGACGTCGTGTGTGTGT
>NW_017840136.1:0-1014 GCF_001891065.2 Hippocampus comes
ATGTTATGTTTTCCCAATTTCTCTTTAACAATGTCTAGAAGTTTCCCATCAAAGTGGGGTTGGGATGGAGAGGCGGAAGTTGATGGAAATCTCCGAGGCCCTGGCTTCCTCTGAAGTGGCCGCACTCTGCTTCTTGTGCCGTGATGTTCTTAACTGCAGACATCTCGAAGGAGTGAGGATCACATCCAGTATTAGACTGTTTTACACTTATTTGGATCGCAAATATCGTGCAGATTAAACAATGTAGAATGTTTCACACTTGAGCGAAGCACAGTATTTTCATTGGTAAACACTTTTCTAACTTTTGCTGAAAATTGTGTACTTTGTCTTTCCAATACAGGTCAATGACGCAAAGGTTCTGTTCAGTAGATTGGAAGAAAGAGATTGCCTGAATCCTGAATTTCTTCATCAGTTACTGCGCACAATCCGACGGAATGATCTCCTCAGCCTCTTAAAGGGGAACAGACAGAATGTGGAGGAAACTGATGCCAATCCTATCGGCAAGCTGTCAAATTACAGGTAAAAGCAGCAAGAATATTTCGTTTTGTTTTTGTTTACCTTGTGCTCGGCACTCATCCTATTTTCCAATCCTCCACCATGCTTTGTGAATAGGGTGATGCTGTATCAGATATATGATGAAACGACGAAAGAAGATCTCCAAAAGATGAAGTTTCTCTTAAACGACAAGATTGGCAGGAGACAAATGGATGAATGCAGTGTAAGAAAACCCACTCAAGATTTGTGCACCCATATTCACATTCAAATTTTATATTGTGCACTGACAACATAGTGTAACTTTGTTTGTATTACATGCTTGACCACACGTGGGTGTGCTCACTCTTCTATTCACTCCAAACGGTTCATACTTACTGATTTATTTATTTTTTCCGCAAATTTCCAGACGGCGCTGGACGTCTTTGTTGAATTAGAAAAAGTGGGTTTGCTGTCTCAATCAGATCTACAAGCGCTGCATTCAATACTGATGGAAGTGAATCGACAGCTGGCATCGACTGT
>NW_017840137.1:0-1014 GCF_001891065.2 Hippocampus comes
AAGTGCTTCACGAGTACTGTGGGTGAAATTTCCACTCTGCAACGCTTGCCTGGATGGGCCCAGTAAGGGCTCGGGAACCAGTCCGGGGTGTCGTCCGCTTTTGGTCTTTGCGCAGCTTGGGATATTGGGCCAAAACCCTGCCGGCCAATTTCAGGATCCATGCCGCTAAAGCTAAAAGAAGAAAATACTTTGAACTCGCTGCGAGTGATATTTATTTGCTTTGCGATCCTGACCACAAATCACATCCGCAGCGCAGAACCTGCGCATTAGCAAACACACCAAGCATCTGCTCCCAATGATTTACGAGGAAGCGTTTCCTTTCTATGTCAACTCTTGTCCGCTGCCAGGCTACTGCTGCGGATGTCATCGGTGAAACCGAATGGGCCTCACTTGGACAGCGGTGTCGCTTCGTAGCATCGACGTCACTTCACTTGTGGGGAAGTCATTCTCAAAAAACAAACACCAATCATTTGATGGGAAGGTGCTCAGACTCTGTTTGTATTTACTCCGGAAGAGCGAGTCGAAAGAAAACAAGCTTCTGGTCCAAGGTCAATGCTAGAGGAAGTCGCGATGATATTTCCCGACATCACGCTGTTATTGTTTCGAGCCGAAGGCCAGGCCGCCCTGTCATGCGGCAAGTCGTTCAACTCGGTCGTCCGACGTTTGGGTGTCATCGTTCACCTGACGTGTTCATGGGGACCTCGATGTGTGTGTGGTGTGGGAACCAAATGCGTTCCCAGAGCGACCCGCGCACGCGGAAGACGGGCCGACGTCACTCGTCTCCGAGCGTTTGCGCAGTATTGTTCTTTTCCAATCAAAGTCAGCAGAATTACAATCACCTACTTTGAAAAAGAATCTTGAGAAAGAAGAGCGCTCGCAACGGCGGCTACATCGGTTCAGAGAAGTGTTTGGATTCCATCTACGACCGCACATGAATGTCACCTGAGTCACTTTGGAAAAGATGACAATTGATCCTCCCAAAAAATCTGATGCACATCTGGGCAAAAAAAAAAA
>NW_017840138.1:0-1014 GCF_001891065.2 Hippocampus comes
CTTCTTCATCCTTTTCTCGTGAGCAGCCGAGAGATTCGAACAATGTACTATTTTACTGCATCTCGGATTGATGCTTGCAATCCCCTTGGCTGCTAATAAACACAAGGATCAAATGAACCTCGTCATAATAGCAAGCGCCTACGGGCACCAAAGTCAGCTTTCAGTGGAGCAGACTTAGCAGTGGCCTAAAGTCCCGCTTTGGATGTGTACAAACACGTAATCCTAAATCCATTCGCTATACTGACAGGAGAATAAAGCCGTTGAGCTGGGTTTGCCTGATCAATTCATTCCCAGGATTTTATCTTGACACTTGTGCAAATTTTATTGATTACAATGACTACCGGTGATGCTTGGTAGAAAACCTAAGTCATTTTGATGTCTGTATAGCAGGGGAGTGTCATTGATGCGCTGCAATGAATGTGACCGACAGCTGCCGAAGCCACCGCGTCATAAAAATGCAATGAGCGTACTTCTTGATTGAACAGATTTCTCCAGCTGTGAGTCAGTCTGATCGCCGGCATAGCTCTGCAAAAGCAACTGTCCCGGGGTTTGTCAGTTGGTATTAGGGCCAAAGGCTTAGGGGGAAGCAGGTTTACGTTTCTGGCTTCTGGCAACTGAGCTCGCATGGGGAAATGACTGAAGGGGGCTCAAGTGCAGACACAGCACAACCATGGATTGCTCTTAATTACTGTTAAAGCCAGTTCTTGATTACCGTCAGTCAAAGCAAATTCAATTGCGACGAACATTTTTTCATAGCAAGACGGCACGATTTGCCAAAGTCATTCATTTGGATTCCTTCTCTGATTTTAAGAAACATCAGAAAGGACAATGAAGAGCGGATCACTTGTTAGTGAATATACTGTGTGCTGTATCGAGAGTGTTAGAATGGTGAGGGTTTTGTTTCAGAGGTCTATGTTATTGGCTGAACTGAGGGTCTCTCGAGAGCTGGGCGCAGGGACAAAAGCTGGTGGAAAGGCAAAAGCACGTGTTGGGCCTTAGGGCTGCTTCCTTACA
>NW_017840139.1:0-1014 GCF_001891065.2 Hippocampus comes
GAACCGATCCCACGCTGCCTGCACACAAATCAGGCGAGTGTACCACGAGACCATCAGCAACTGTGACCCAAAACAAACAAACAAAAAAATCATGAACAGGAGACCGAAAAACATGGCACAGCTGGAATGGTAACAGTTTGGTAAAGGGACCACCAGCATGAGGACTTCCATAATGGATAACACCACCGTGCAGATGTCCAGAATGGGGTCCAGCTAGGATGGCTACCGGGTAGATGATGACTCCCCAGATGGGGACGACGAGTTTTAGAATCAGCAAAACCTGGATCCGAGCATCTGGGCTGGAGATGACCAAAACGGGACTACCGTAAACGGGATAAAGCCAGAATGTAGTGAGGGAAGGGCTGCTTCGTGGACATTCCGTATGCTACCAGTTGCGACAACCTGCAATGAGTTTGAGCGACCGAGAGTTATCAAAGCGAGCATAATCTTCAAGTGATAAAACCAGAGCACGGAAATTCCCAAGAATAAAACACAACAACGGTATTTTAATGGACTTCTCCATCATCCTCCGTGTTAAACAGAAAAGTCCTGTCAAACTAACTTGTGCACTCAGATGGATTAAAACCATTAACGCAATTTATATCAAACCCCCGGCATGAGGTCAGTCATGCCAGTGCCTTTAATGCTTCCCACCACCACCATCAACATCATCCCGGCCCACCGCCACCCCACCACCGCCTCCCCCACGGATAATCTAATTGAGGCCGGGGCTGCGGGCGGCGGATCGTTATGGCTCGGATGCTCCGGAACGCACAGAAATCAAAGCTTCATTAGAATAAGATGGACTGACATTCCGGCTAGAAAGGAATAAATGAAAAGAATTAAAAGGAAAAATGGCAGGAGGGATGGCGGGATGGGGGCGAGGGTGGGAAGAAATCAACCTTGATTGAGCGGAGGTTCGCTGACCGGTCGCTCAGTTTATGATTGTGTTGACGTGCGCATGAATGGCACATCTCGTTAAAATGAATGCTCCTATTTGAGCTAATTGGCAAT
>NW_017840140.1:0-1014 GCF_001891065.2 Hippocampus comes
GTTTCTGTTCAGGGTCAGAAATAAACTTTGGGTAAGAGGAGTTTAGTACCCTTTGGAATGCTCACTTGCTGAGGCGCAAGGTTGTGCCAGGCATCGCCATTCACACTAAAAATCAGACGTACAGCCAATTTTTGTCTTCATTTCAATACACTGCAAACGCTTTTGGACTGTTGGGAGGGGAGGTGGGAGAACTTTGAAAGAACCCCAGAGCAGGCAAGTTTCACACAGCAAGGCCCACATCGATATTCAAAACCGCAATCCAAGTAATTTGTGCCCTGCCAGCTGTGACCCCGGTTCGGGCTCCTGCACGCTTGTGTCGATCCACGCAAAGTTCACTCACGCCTGAATGAATATGATGAGACCAACGTGTTTTAAACATTTTGAGTTTCAGCCAGTTTCAACAGGTTAAATATATCCATCAGAAATGGCTTGAACGAGATAAGAGAGCCCAGAAAATGTCAGGCAGCAGTACACTCCATTCAGCAAAAAACAGAAGGCAGACGTGGCCGTGTGCGGAATTCGGTCCCGTGCTGACAGACTTTTCCCAAAGACTACCGGAATTTGTTCGCAAATTTCCAGTTCGGTCACGTGTGTGTGAGGCATGCCTTGGTCTTCTCTGATTACAGCAGAAAATTCCACTGGTGTTGATAAATATGTTCCTTCGTCATTTATCTCGAGCCAAGGCCACCTTCCCTCCCTCGTTGCCCTCCCGGGGGCGGGGCGTTCGTTTCACTCAGTGCTTTCCACAAATTGCCTTATTTTCTTTTATAGGTGGATAACATCTAACGTTTTGTGGATTGCTGAAGATGACTGAAGGCATGTTGTTCTTTATTTGCTGCAGGATCCCGATGAAGATGAAAACCTGCGGCATCCTGGCCCGCCCCATTGCCAGCAGCAACATAGTTTTGTCCAGGAACATTTTCAGGCACAGTACAAGTGAGTCGTCATGCTTCTTTTAATCCTGGCCATTTGAAATTTACGACATTGCAATGTCGATTAAAAAAAAAAAAAAAA
>NW_017840141.1:0-1015 GCF_001891065.2 Hippocampus comes
GAAAAAAAATATAAACTGTGGAAAAAAACTCTGAATACCTGAGTTCTACTCAAAGTCTCAGTTCATTTATACCAGGGATGAAAACTTTGTTGTTTCTGCGGTATTCTTCTGAATCTATCCTTCTCATTTTCATCACTATTTTCCCACTATCTTTTAATTTATCTGGACTGATGCTTGGTTATAATCTTTTAATCTAATTATCTTAGATGATTTTCTTCTGATTTGTATAATGTCTAATATCATAATATTTTGTTTCTCATTCTGTAATCCGTTGAATGTTTTATGTTAAGGATTTTGAGTTGTCTTCTAAATGAAATATGCGATATAAATAAACTTGCCTTGCCTTTTAGTTACAAACAATTTGTGGTAAATATTAGTCAGCAATTAAAGATGTCTGATATTTGTATCTGATTTCAAAAGCAGGACAAAATGATCTAAATTACACAACTCACAAGCCTTAAATTGTTTACATCGAGACTTTTTTTTTCATCCGAACTGAAATGATTCTGACTGAAGATCTCTGGTCACCAACTCCACCGTTTTCATCAGAAGAGCCGTTTTACAGCGGTGTGACCTGCGCAGATCGATGTAAAAATCACAAGATTTACCAAGATGGAGTTCACTCATCTGTTTTAGCACAGTGGTCGGGATTGTTTTCACAGTTTTATGAAAGCAACGGCGGGATAAAAACAAGTTACAAATAGCTTGAAACAAGTTCTCCCATCACAGACAAGCTGCGAGAAGGTGCCGCCATTTTCAAGTGCGTAAACAATGACATCACTGGGCATTTACGTCAAATCAGAACGTGCACAGACCAGACCGAACCGGCCGAGCCAGCTAAACATAGCCTCAGTGTGTTTAGCGGCTCCTGCCGTTGTAATATGCTTCATTTCGGCGCCAAGAAACACGAGACAGGCTGTCTTTTCCGATTGGTAAGG
Organism: Hippocampus comes; assembly: GCF_001891065.2. Taxonomy (NCBI): domain Eukaryota; kingdom Metazoa; phylum Chordata; class Actinopteri; order Syngnathiformes; family Syngnathidae; genus Hippocampus; species Hippocampus comes. The sequence goes on from NW_017840141.1 coordinate 939, forward strand.
GGGGATACACAGATGGGTGGCCACGCTCCTCTCCTATTGAGTCCTACACAGTGGGAACCGAGCAGAAAAAAAAAAAG
>NW_017840142.1:0-1015 GCF_001891065.2 Hippocampus comes
CTCTAGTGGGAAGACTTTTGACAAGACGTTGGAGTCCCCTTGGAAATCTGTGTCTTTATGGTGCACAGAAAAGGGACCTCCTCCAAAACTGTTCCCACAAACCCAACTGGACTGCTCGGACATTTTGGCTCTCATCCGATAAGGCTTCACCAAGACTTTTGGATCTTTTCATTCATCCAGGTCATTCCTTTCTCAGGGCATTCAATCGATCGCAAGTGGACTCCTCTGTTTGTCTTCGAAGACAAAAAAAAGGCATCAAGGACCCTAAGAGGAAGCGAGCAGACCTCGTTGCGATTGATTCAATACCCTGAGACAGAAACGACCTGGATGAATGAGAAGCTCCACGAGCACATTCTCACAAACCTGTGGCGCATCTGTAAGGATTTGAAGCGTTCCAGAAATCCAGGTGCCGTAAACTCGGACTATTTCCCGTGTCGCGTTCGCAAAGCTGACTTTCGCGCCGAGGTGATTGATTAGGAGGTTTATTCCGACACCCTTTGGGGCGTGATCATTTGAATACCCGCAAGGCCGTACAGTGCAGATTTAAACCTCCTACGGACGACGCATGTTTCTCAGTTCCCATCAGACCCTATGCATGGTTTCTTCCCCAAATCTATCAAGTCAATCTTTGGAAGACGTGTCAAACGAAACATGGGAGACTCTTCCCTCATTCTGACCTATTCCCTCCGCTTCCTCGTAAAGGCACAAGCCCGCACAGGAAAATAATAAACAGATGATGGGAACGGCTTTCAGCAGGAGCTGCCACGCTCTGAAGCAAGCCAGGCAGCCTCCGGTGGTTTTTTGGTTCTCAAGGCCGGAGAGAAGAAGTGAAGAAGAAGAAGATGAAGAAAAAAAAAGCGGGACAGGCCTCAGCTTGACTCCTCTTGCATCAGGAGCAGAACCTGAAATACTCGACAGAAACCACCGTTAGCTGTCACTTGCTTCCCACAACTCACGGGTGGCTACGCACTGCTTGGCACAAGTCTGGACACAAAAAAACAACAAAAAAAAAAAA
>NW_017840143.1:0-1015 GCF_001891065.2 Hippocampus comes
TCACAACTAAATCCACATTTTCATTCACATCTGTCTCAATGTTTGAATCCAAATCCGATTCCACATGGTCATTCACATACAGCACGCAAGCAAATCTGTACTGACAACTGAATCCACATGCTCTTTCACATCTGCATCGGCATTTAAAACCCCACTTCCACATATTTGATTCCACCTTTGAATTGACATATGTATCTACTCTCTATCTACATGAACCACTGAATACACACCCAAACTGACCTAACTTCATCAACGTTGTCATTCAATTCCACATCTGAATTCGCATCTCGATCCACATTCAAAACTGAATCGTGTGCGTTCACATTTGATCCAGATTTGAATCCACATTGGTATTTACATCTGTTTCCACATCTGGATTCATTCATGTACCTACTGTTCATTCTACATCCACATTTGAATCCAAATGTCTCATTCAAATCTATTTCCATATTGATGCCACATCTAAATCAATCACGTCATTTCAATTTGATTCCACATCTGCATCTGTATTCAAAACTGATCCACATTATTAAAATCCGCATCTGTATTGACGTTTGAATCCACAGCTGAACCTGGGTCTAAATTCCCAACGGAATCAGCGCTTGTATTCACAACCGAATACAAATCTGAATCCATACCCATCGGTAGATCTGCAAACACATTTTTATTCAAGTTGATTCCATGTTTGCATCTACATGTGAATATACACTTCTTCCAAATATCATCAACCGGTCAACACTGGTCATGCTTCAAAGAAGAAATACGTTCGGGTGAAGATGAGTTGCACGTAATGGAAGTCCAAATCATATGAATAGCCTTCATTTAAATAACATGTTTCATTGCAGAGTCAATATTACGAGCATGGATCATTCCCAAGGCACAGAGAGGTGCAGCTCTAATTAAGTTGTTGGCTACACAGGCGTCTAGCCAGGATGTTTCACTCTGGGGCATCGTAGATAATTACACAACAAAATGGTCATTTCAGGGCCCAGTGCTCAATGACGACGGTGTTCTC
>NW_017840144.1:0-1015 GCF_001891065.2 Hippocampus comes
AAAAAAAAAAACAGACATGTGATGGTTATCCCGGCGGCTCATGATCATTATTAATAAGACACAGATGATTCCATTGCATTCCGGTTCAGTGAAAGCATCCAATATGTCACGAGCCTGTGAGGCCCTTGCAAAGCGGATCTAAAGTCTGACGTTGTGCAATCTTTTCGAGATTGTTACTAAAGCCCCCCCCCCCCCTACCCCCCGGTCATGTCTCCGCTTGCATTCATCTCCCATTGTTTGTCTTGTCGTTCAAGTCGTCACTAGGAAAACCAATGTGATGTCCTGTTCCGGAGGAAGACATGTTGAAGCAATTAACATGGGGGGAATTGATGGCACAAGTGATAACACATGTTTAACAAATTCATTTGATTGATTTGGTCCCGTTTCGAAGCAATTATTATTTTTTGCTCAAGTGAAATATGAGAACGCAACACTTGGAATAGGCTCCAAGGACCAATGCTGTTAGAAATTGTCCTCATCATAAAACATTTACAATTCAACAAGCCATTAAGCATTCTTACTATACTAAGTGACGGGGGAGTTTGCAAATTTTCAAAAAGAATTAATTTTTGTAATATTTGGCCTCAGGGGCGATTAGGGATCGGAGATTAAGTGGGTGTGGCAGTTTGGGCACGAGCTCAAGATTTGTTTACTTAAAACTAAGAAAATAAGTAAATGAAATAAAATGAAAACTGAAACTATATTTTATGTTCACAGAACTCAGATTTTTAACTTTTTTTTTGGGGTGCACACAACATGCTAGACAGTACGTAACATTGAGTGTTTTCAATTTACCTTTTGCTTGGCTTTCCCTTGTAGTTCTTTTCCTGGCATGATCTGCTATCCTCTTCACTTATGTCTCCAAGTGTTCAAACTGTCCACACGAGTTGATGTAATTATTTCAGATTTTTCAGGATGACACGGGCCACAAATAAAGACTTGAGACACATTTCAAAAGACCCGTTGACACTTCATAACAACAACAAAAATATGCAAATGGTCAAAATGATCCCAA
>NW_017840145.1:0-1015 GCF_001891065.2 Hippocampus comes
AAAGTCTCACCTAAGCCTTTTAAGAACTTGTTGACGCCTCGCTGTTCACTGCCAGGAAGTGAGTCAAGGTATTCCTGTGCTCGCACCTCAAACAGGCCTGGAGGAAGAAGGACACGACCGATCAGGTGTCGCATCAAGAAAAGACTTCCTCAATGACATCATGAACCTCACTGCGTTGCACTAGTCAAGTGTTTTAAGTAGGTATTCATTTATTTCCGGTACCTCTGAGGCCCTGTCTGCGCAGCTCCCTCTCCTGGATGAAACCTGTAAACATCTGGGTTTCCATGAACACCTCCAGGAACCTCCTCAAACTTTTGGAGGTGACCGCCTTACGAAAGGCCTCCCGCTGAAAGGATGCGGCGCAGGAAGAGGAAGAGGAGGGACCGGGCGAAGCGGGAGACGAGACGGACGACTCGTCCTCGCGCTCTGACCCGCCCATGAAGAGCGAATAATGGCCGACCATTTCCACGAAGAAGCGCACAAACGCCTCTGACACCACGGTGCTGAGGGAGCTGGAGTCTGAGAAAAGGGAAAAAGGAGGTCAAAAGGAATCTGTAACAGTGAGTGTGAACTTTGGAAGCCTATGGAACTGCATTCCACCAGTCTGTATTGTTATTATGTCCATACAAGAACAATATGGAACCTTACTCCACTCCACCATCCACCATTTGACTGCTCTGTACTCAACAAGATTCAGGATCAAGGCTCACCGCTGTCTCCTTTATCCGAGGCCAGCTCCCTCCTCTTCTCCAGTACATGTTCCAGAGCTGCCTGCAGCTTATGGGGGAGAATGGAGTCCTCGTCGTCCATCTGGAGAGGGGAAGGGGGGAAAAAAATGCACACGAAATGCAATAAATGAAAACGCACAACATCTGCGCCAACCAGTTATGAACACGTTTAGGCCGCTGTGTCTTTTTGTTCGCTACCTGTCGTAGGAAGCGGCTATTGCCGAGGTCGACCACCAAGACCTGCAGGAGATAGAAGTTAGTACAACCCAAAAAAAACAAAAAAAAAA
>NW_017840146.1:0-1015 GCF_001891065.2 Hippocampus comes
TATTGAAAAATAAGCACTAGTGTGAGGATAAGTGGTTCAAAAAAAAATGAATGGATGGATATTAGGAATGGGCGGTTACCGGTTTGACAGTTTACTGTGGTTTCAACAAATAAACAAAAATATATCAAGATTTCAATAAGTGCTTGTACTTTACTGAACAAGCTACCTTTTTGAAGCTAATAAGAAGCCATTTTGCCACTCGCTGTTGCCTGAAAATGACAGTCGCATAGAACATATTATTGTCAAGACAATTTTTGAGTTGACTTCCCCTTTAAAAATCTTCATATTAATCTCCAAGAGTTAATGAATTGAAAATTATGCTGAGTGTCATTTGCATCAACTATTTATAAAAAAAACCTGAGAAAAACATAATTTGTAAAATAATTTGCAACATAGTGCATGACTTTGGTAATTTCAAAGTTTTATATTTATATCCTAAAATGACGTTGACATGCCATTCAAAAACACTCGTGTTCATGTGGACATTGCCACCTTATACCCCAACAACAGACAAAACGGGAACAAAGGAGACGGGAACCCTGGAGAAGCATTGGATCACCAAGCGAAGGGGACAGCAATTGTCGTCAGAGGGTTGCTTTGGGCCCGACAGGAGTTTGAAAGAGAGCAGAGGTCGGGCTGCTTATGAATGCGAGTCTACCTTTGTTGCTGTTGCTCTGCTTCTTCCATGCAGTGGATGAGGCACTACCTCCGCTCATATTCCTGCTGCCGCCCACTCCGCTGCTGCTCACCTTTGAAATCTGGACAGAGCGCTGGGTCACATGCTCGTGCTTACCTGGTCGATTGACCAAGGCGGCCGCCGCCACTGCGCTCTGCAGCTGGGAGGAGGAGGAGAAGGAGTGGGGGACACTCCTGATGCCGCTGTGGGATAGCTGGCCCGGGGAGCCCTTTGGGGTGGAGAGAAGACACGCGACTTAACAAGTTCTGCTTCAACTCCTGTACTCAAGTACGTTGCAGAGTCTGTCGTAAATATTTAAAGTCAATGACACGACTGTAG
>NW_017840147.1:0-1016 GCF_001891065.2 Hippocampus comes
AAAAAAAAAAAAACAACACCTATAACACTGGTTAAATGTTTGATTGGTGTAACGCCCATTCCAAGTCCCTCCATTCAATAAATGATACAACCTGATGTCGTTTTCAGGTGGGTCATGGTAAGGACATGCTTCCCGCCTTACAGCGAGCCAGGAACAGCGGACTGAAGTTGTCACTGCACCTCTCCGAAGTAAGTTTTTGAAACATGCACTCATGGTCCACAACATTAGGAACGTGTGCCTATTGCGATACAAGGCACCCGAAATATTATAAAAGAGGTCTCGGTGTGATGCAGGACAGTTCTGCATACATTTTTGGTTCGAGTAAGTATATGAACTGCAGGAATTGGTTAAAGCTGAAAACAATACTCGAGCGTTAACTTGTGTCAATTATTCTCGGAGCCACAAGTAGCACAGTGTCTCGAATGAAGTGTGCCTTTAGGGTCGGTCAATGAGGAAGAGAAATGCTGACGCGCGGGGATGAATTGTTGCAGGTGCCGTCTCAGTTGGAGGAATCGGAGCTGCTGCTCAATCTGCCGCCGGACCGCATCGGGCACGGCACCTTCCTGCACCCTGACGTCGGCGGATCGCAGAGCCTCGTTGACAAAGTGGTGAAGAATAACATCCCTTTGGGTAAGGCCGAGGTGACCAGTGAATATTTATTCCAACTGAAGCGTACTTACCGTGTGTGTGTGTGCTAGTGTTTTGGGTTTTTTTTTCCGACATCCCAATAGTGCACCGAATTGTCTTTGTCCTCACTAATAGGCCAATTCCACGCACTCTAAAAACAACTTTCTTACCAGCGATGTTTTTTTTCCACACTATTGACCTTTCTGTGCACTTGTAGAACAACCGGGGGCGACTTGGTGGAGCAATGACATGTTACCAATGGGACGAAACGGCACTTGTTGATATCTGGGTGCCACTGGGGTTTCGAGTAAAGCGTTTTCAAGAGAACAGCTTTGCCAAGTCGTCGTTCTATGAAGGCACAGAAATGTCATACAGTCGTGGAAAAAACT
>NW_017840148.1:0-1016 GCF_001891065.2 Hippocampus comes
CAGCTCAAAGTGTTGAAAAAGACAAAAACTAGAACAACACTTTCAACTATAAAGTCAAAATGTAACATTCTCTTTGTCTCTCTGGGCAGGAAATATCAGAGTGCCAATTCATTCACAGTATCCAGAGTAGCAGGTCCGCTCCGAGTTTACACGTCACTGGTTAAGCTTTAATTTATCTTATCGCTCCATTTCTGTTGTGTCGTGTTGCAGTGAAATCAATCACCTGCGAGACCACAGTTGAACAACTGTGTCCTTACCAATGGCCTCCAAAGCATTGCCCGAGGTATTCGCCGCCGTAGCAGCCCCTCCTTGTGAATAATACGCATCTCACAAGGTTTTATACGTTCCCTTGATAGGTTATACTGCCCAAGGAACTGTTTAGAAGAGAACTCGCACATCTCCAGAGTCATCGGCACCAGAATATACTCTGATGTAAGTATTTTGCTCACGGAAGGATGCACACTGGAGCTTCATCGAACCAAATCGTGCGTGTCGCCCGTTCCTGTAGAAATCCAGTATTTGCCGCGCGGCGGTCCACGCTGGGGTCATCAGGAACGACGCGGGCGGTTACATCGACGTGATGCCGGCAGACAAGCGGAAACTCTACACCGCCTCCAGCCAAAATGGCGTCGTCTCAGAGAGGTAGTTGATGTTTGTCGAGCTTCAATTCATGCCCGGTGGTGTTTCAGGACTTAGGATGAGATCTCAACACGTAAAAAGATGGTAGGGAAATCAAAGTAGCCAATGTAGTGCCTTGAAATGAATTCAAAAGTGTTGCTTGGAGAGTTTTGCATGTTGGAGTAGAAACTGATGGCTCTCAGGTAAAGTGAGCACTTTCTTTGCCCACTTCTCTCCTTCGTGAATTGAATCGTTTCAAGGTACAGGCAGCTCATAACTTCTCCTGTTGTTCCTCTGGGAGAGCGGTATGCGGGCCTCTTGCTTAGAATTATTCATTTCTTGGCAATTACAGTCGAGGGAAAAAAATACTCAAGTGAATGCTCTGAGAATCACTTATC